>NW_018408465.1:168964-332445 GCF_002113885.1 Mizuhopecten yessoensis
GGGTTTTTTTTATCCCGCATTTTTGTCTATCGACGCCCACCACAATACTCTGAACCACGCGTTACATCGCGTTTAAAAATAGAAAAATATACCCCAAAAACGAGACATCAATTAATATGATACCACAGATTTTATCAATTATAAGTAATACAATCAGCTTATAACAATGGGATAAACAAAAGACGTAAGAACACTTATCGCGATTGGTTTGTTTCACGCCAACTTCTGTAATCTAACGAAGCGGTATCGTTGCCATCTTGGTTTGTCAAAATTGAGATAGGTGGCGCTTGCTATCTGCTCCTGAATCAGGGGTAGGTAAGTCTAGATTGACGTGTCATAAAATTGGTGAGGCAAAGAGGGAGTTGCTAATCCCCTTCACTATACGTCCCTGGCTGATCTAAACCCCTAAAACGTGTTTTTGCTCTGAACACCTTATATATAATTGTAACCACGGAATTAGATTGCTATCTAAGTCCGTGTTGTAACCAATTATGACGTACCTGTGCAATTTACAAGACAAATATATAGTTCAGGCAATATACAATAAAAAAAATATACCTCAAAGAGATAGACATTGAACGCAATCCACGAGCAGAATGTGCACACTTACCAGATAAAAAAAAAACTATTTTCTGTTCTGCACGGAAATAAAAATAGTCCAGTCTATTTTTATTGACATAAACAAATATGCCTGTGAGACGGACTTAAAAAGTTCATACCTGATGTGTAAGGTAAAACAAATAATACCCACTGATGGTTTATATCTATATAGAACGTCAAATCAGGCGCAGCTACGGTAAGCAAATATAACTTAACGGCTTTACAACACATTCTTGAAACAGGAATGTTGGATTTGTAATTCTGAGTGCAGTTCGACAATCGATAGTATTCATGATTCGATCTTCTTATTTTTAAGGGGGGGGGGGGGGGGGGGGTAGTAAAGTTATTTTCGTTCATACAACGGACTTCGGTATAATCTAATTCCGTGTTCATACCAATAACGTTTCAGCCTGCTTTTGGAGAGGGGGGACCTTAATATTGAATAGAGTAAGCACACGCTCTCAAAAAGCCACCAAATAGCACAGTACTACAGAGGATGTAAATATCTAAACTATCTTTTTCCAGGATGGGGGCTGCCCTACGATGGCTTGGTGATAAACTTTGCGTGCCCATTGTTCACAGTCCAGCTACACTCATGCTTATAAAAAAAATCCTCCATATTAGGTTCATGCAGAATAATACAGTAAAACTGTAATTGACGATTTTCATCCCCCTGTGCTGAGACCAGAGACCTATATATTACATATATGTGTATTATATAAGTAATATATAGATATCTGCTGTGTCGTATAAAATCACGTCTCCGTACCTGTGCTAAAACACACGGAAACAAGTTAAGTCATAGTTTTTAAAAATAGTTTCATCTAGGTGCCGCACAATAAAGACAAATTAAAATGCGGAATACAGAAGAAGAAGAAGAAAATGGTCTTGCTATATGCAAAAATGCTTTTAAAATCGTATTGAAGTTTGTTTTAATTTTAGTATGTTTCCATTCAACTTTTTTTTTTATCATACATATTTCACATTATTAAAAATACAAAAAAGAAATGATAAAATTCAAAATCTAATATTGATTGCACTATGGCCCAGAGAACATCAGAGTTCTTCTAGATTTCTTTATCATAGTTTCATTATTTTTGGATATTACTGGTATAACAATACATTAATAATTACCGATGATGTTGGGCGGGGATACGGGTCCATCTCCATGATCTCTTCTCCTGGAGTTTTGACATTTTTTTTCCGAGCCCGTTTCCCTGCCTTGGATATCGAATTCGTCCATCTGAAGATTTTTCCGATCAGTCGTAAAAAAATAAAATAAGTACTTCTTTAGAAATGGCTACAGCAAACTTGATAGGTAAAAAGTATGAAAGATAGCTGCCTGGTGGCAATCTCTTCAAAGTGAACGAAACCCCTGGAGTATCGAGGATGGAGAAAAAGCTATAACAAGGAGGCCGTAACGAGAACTGTTAGAAAGCACTTTTAAAACAGGAAAATGATGAAGTTTTCACAGCTAATAATGAAGCACATACATATATAAAAATGTATTTTATGCATGGCCTTCCGACAGTTCGCATATAATTAAAATATTGAGGGAACAAAAAAATATTGACAGAACCCACTCTAAAAGAGTAATGTCAAACTTACTAAAAATAATTAGATGTACATATCAAAGTAATTGTTCGTATGTCGTTTTTCTGCTAAAAGGACATATTTTAAACAATTATTATATCTACATAAAAATCACACAAAGTTTGCAAATATCCATCAGACAAGTAATGTTAATTGTCATGAGAGAAAAAAAAGAAAAAAAAAATTATATGTATTTTTAATAGGAGTTACTTCCCTTACACCACTATCTAGGTATGCAACACGTATCGTCACAACATCCTAACAAAAACTGCCGGCACATGGAACTCTCCAGTACCGCCTGCCTGGAACATTAATTAAGGATTAAAACAAAATCCAATAATAAGTATAGAAAGTACCAAAAGTTTGGGGTTTTTTAAACAGGAAAACCCGGAAGTTTTCATAAATATAGCAGATAAAGATTCAACAGTTTGCATATAATTAAAATATTGATTTTATTATTTTTAAATTGACAGGTTCCATTTTTTAAAGATTAATGACAAATTATTGCCAACATTGTGCGATTTAATATTACAGTAGAACGCTTAATATGAAAGAGAAGAAATTCAATATAGAAGGAAATATAGAATATAATATATTTTTTCAATAAAAATGAGGGGAGGGGTATGTTGCTATACCCCGGTCATACACACAAGCCTTAAGGCGTCACAAGTTAAACGATTTTCAAGAAAATATATTCCTACAAATATCACTACATAAATGTTATAAACGTTTAGTGGAGCTTACCAACAGAGCTGGTATTGGAAGTACGGAAAACAAAGACCAACTTCGGAAGGCAATTGACGAAACTGTCCGCAATGGAAGTATACGAGTTTTCAATTTTCTGATATATCACTGAAACTAATGGAACACCAAAGAAGGCAGTATTGAAACACAGGACTATCACTTTATACATAATTTACAGGGCAATCTTCTATACTAACACGTAAATATACACCGCATGTTTTAAATCTTATCATAACAAAAGATGAAAAAGCTTGTATCAAACATTAAATACAAAAGTCCATTAGGAAAAAGTGATCACCGCGTGCTTCTGTTGTTTGAGCTTGAATGCAATGCTATCTTTGAATGTAGAAAATTGACCGAAATGTTGTTGCAAAAAAGAAAATTTTACGATTAGTTAAAAATAAGTGTAGAATGAACTTTTACCGAATTCGGAGAGTTTAGAGAAAAAAAAGTTTGAAGGAAATTGAAGAAAAATTAGTATCTAACTAAGTCGTCTGGATTACCTCTCTTCAGAAAAACAGGAAAACTCTCGCATTCTAGAAAAGTTGCATACGAGAACGAGACATCGGTTCGAAAGGAGTCAGAAATCGGATGAAAAAACAACCAAAATTAAGGAGGGAATTTGAACACAGCTTAGCGATAAAACCAAAAACAGACCCAAAAAAACTGGCAAAAAACACATGTTTTTGATTTGATTTAAAATATGTAAATACGATATTACCACTATGTATCTGCTGTCACTATAAAAAAACATTGTATATTGTTTATAAGGAAGAGGACGTTATCTAAGTTATAATAATAATAATAATATAATTGGAGGTTCTTATATACCGCTTTATCACAACCTAGTTCGTAGGTCGTCCCAAAGCGGTTCACAAATTATTATCCGTGGTTATAGGGCCTTTGCAACTAGCCAGTACATTTCTCAACTCCCTGGGGAGCATACAGCCGGAGCTGCCATTTCGGCGCTAACAGCTAGCATTCAACAATTCTAGCACTGCCCAACCACGTACTCATTTACAGCTGAGTAGACTGGAACAAGCGGAGTAAAGTATCGTGCTCAAAGATACAACACAGTTGGCCGTGCCGTGACTTGAACCCGCAACCCTTCGGTCACGAGCCCGGCGTCCTACCACTGGACTACCGTGCCTCCAGTTATATGACTTGTGTCCAATTCTTTTCGATTATATCAAATAAAATATTATAAACTAAAGCGCAGAGGATGACGCACTCACCTCCCACCAAGGCTGCCAGGGTTCGATTCCCCAATCAGACGTGGAAAGGTATGGGGTCACCTGCCCAATCAAGTGGATTTTCCCCGGGTACTCCGGCTACCTCCCACATTAAGAACATATCGAATCAAATAGGCCTAGTTAAACTTTTGGAGTACCACAAGGATCAGTACTTGGTCTCCTTTTGTTTTTTATATTTGTAAATTATCTACCTAAAACATTTCCGATATCTACTTATTTGCTGATGACACGAACATTTTAAAGAGAATGACCAAACTCGACGACAAAGACTCGCTACAAAAGGATTTAGAGTTAATTTAAAAACGGAGGTATAATGGCTACGTAAGATGCATCCGGAGAAGTGGAAATATGTATATTGGACGATCCAAGGAATCAAAGAATGAAATATCAAAACATCATACAACACATACAAGTAAAAAAATACTAGAAACATCTGTTTCGGAAAAGGCCATCGGTGTTGTCATTGATAAATTGTTAAACATTGAATTACATATAAACGAAAAGGTTAAAAAAGAGAAAATCGATGCTTGTAGGTGATTATCACAAGATCATTTAAAATTTTGGATTTCACAACATTCCTGTCCCTCTTCAAATGTCTTGTGTAGACACGGTTTGAATACGTCGGAGCAGTATGATCACCGTACAAATTATAATATGTAGACAAACTGGAAACCGTACAATGTCACGCTACGAAATATCTACCGGGGATGAAGGTCCTAGAAAATCCTATTTAACATTATGTATTGGCGGCTTCGTGGGGATATGATCGAAATGTATAAGATAGTGAACAGAATTTTATAACAGAAAACCACGTAACTTTCTTAAGCTTTGGGGTGATGAAACCATGTGATGAAACCATACGAAACGTCACAAGAGGACACTCAAAAAAGATTTCCCCATGTCAGTCAACAACATCCCCGAGGAGAAACTATTTTACACATCGTGCTAGTCAAAACCTGGAGCAATCTTCCGGGAGACATTGTTTCCGCTTCAAACACAAACACATTTAAGAACAGAATAGATAACCTTTGACCGAATGAGGAACTTTTTAACTATTGGGCAAATGTAAGTAACTATGAGCTTGTTTTTAATTTGTAAGGGCCGCGGTGACCAAGTCTGACATTCTGCTACCACTAGCCCTCCACCACTGGGTCGCGGGTTTGAGGCCTACGTGGGGCAGTCGCCAGGTACTGGCCGTAGGTCGGTGGTTTTTCTCCGGGAACTCCTGCTTTCCTACACCACAAAAACCTGGCACGTCCTTTAATGACCATATCTGTTAATAGGACGTAAAACACAAACAAACCAAAAACAAATTGTAGGTTGTTTAATTTTCAGTCCTGTGTAGAGAAGCTCTATCGGTTCGTTTATTGGAAACTAACTTTATACTTAAATTTAACGGTGAAAAACTTGAACGCCTTCTCCGAAAGCTCTCTAACCATTAACAAATATGACAGTAGTCACTTCATTATGTTAATTCCATATAAAAAAATATTGGTTGCGCCCGTAATCTCCCGTCCACAGACGAATGCATAACGATAGCTCATGTATGCACAGTATTGGCGGCGTCTAGCATAAGCTATGGGAATGCGTTACTGCTTAACTGCATAAAGTCATTGGTATAATCTTTTGAAGCATACAGCTTCCCGTCTCGTTACGTTCACGTTCCCTTCAACCCCCGGAATATGTCATGGCAAAAATCGAGTGCACAGTCATAAAGNAGCTATTTTATTAGTTTCAGATGAAAAATTGAAAAAAAAAAAAAAAAGCTATGCTGATACCTGTCCTTTGTAATTTACGGATGAGCGTCACCCGGCTTCGAAGCCGGTCAGTTTTACCATTACTCTGCCGCGCAATTCTTTTCATGTACATCAAAGGATAAAAAACACCTCGTCTATTTATATCATCCACAAGGTTGCAAGTACCTTTAATTCTGTCATGACATATTCCCAAGGTGCAGAAAACCTAAGAGAGTGTAGCACCTTGAATTTCCAGGATTGGTCTTCTTACTAGTGTGCATACAGGGAAAAGATTACTCATAACACCCTTCTTCTGGTCTTTGGGTTGGCTATCAAAAGAATACTACTTGGATATGGACTTCTTTGAAGACTTTCGGGGACATGACAGAAATTCTCTAGTTTACCTTACTTGTGTTACAGTTATACTTTCCAAAAAGACCAATGAGGTTACAGTTTTGTTGACTCTTCCAAAAAATGCACTGGCTGTACCAATGTTTCCAGAAAGCAGCATCCTTAACTTTTTGTTTTCATGTAAATCAACAAATGTGCATCCATTGCATTTTTCAATAATATCAAAATTAACATGTCATACAAATTGGGGTTGTGTTTCTTAAGAGTTCAGTTACCTAAACATTTGTCTCTGCAACTTTTCTGCATTTTTTAGAATTATTATTCATGAAAATGTGTAATCTCCAGAAAATGTTTACATCATTCAATCTTTAAAAGTTATCAATCAACATTTCGAACATCTTCAACCATCTATTAAAATGTACACTATCAGTTTTTAGGTTAACTCAATAGTTCTGAAGGCCTGACTGCAAGAATTGTATGCAGTTATATTCTGTACAAGTCACAAAGTCCCTTTTGATATAGCTTGTGTGATGACACAGCACACTGAAAGGAAACTGTCAAATTTGAAGGAATCATTTTGAAATTGTTAAATAAAAGTATATAACTGTCCTGAGTATATTATGGTGGAAGATATCCCTCCAATTACAAATAAGGTTCAACTCAAATGGGCTTCATGGGTACCTCGCTCCTTGCATATCAAAGTTTGATGCCCATTCATGAAACAGCAGCTGAGATTTGCTCCAGAAACCATTATGTACTTCAGATCGAAGTCTAAGGTCAAATCGAGGTCACAGTGACCTCGTTTTTACTTTGTCAAAGTGGGGGTATACAAATTGTTTTTAATCTCACCAGGTTTTATCCAAAATTTTGCCATCCTCAAATAAATGTTGTGATCAAACCAGTTACTATTAGCTTTTCATGCTGTATGACTTGCATCAAAATTTCTTTTTGTAACGAAACTTATCCTGAATTTGTAGCTGCTATTTTTTTGGTAAGATTTGTTGATTGTGTCTGTAACTCATTAAAATATTTACCAAAGACAGCAACTGATACAGAGAGAAATTACATGTCATACTCATGTAAAGATGACCATCTTCTACCCAAAATATAAACTAAAGATAATGTACCAGGAATTGGACTCTGTGGGATCCTTGCAAAATCACAAGAAAACATCAATTCATTCTTTTAATAAAACATTTTATTAATTTGTTCTCACAAAGTCAATCAATTTATCAAATCTATAACTTAAACTATAATAATAAAAAGAAGCTTATTTTGTAGACAAATCAATAAGTGATGATGACAACTGTGGACCGGACCAAGTTATAGCTATACCCATATAACATGTCGTCACACCCACTAACCATGTGACGGTTGGCCACACCCACTTACCATGTGACGAGTGGCCACACCCACTTACCATGTGACCACACCCCTATTTTTTTTGTCATTTGGCCACACCCACAAACCATGAGACATGTTGCCACACCCACAACCATATGCATCTGGCCACAACTACACCAAAGTGAAGAAATGTGGCCACCTACACATCGTGTCATTGTGACATGTGGCCACACCCTTTATAATGCGACGTGTTGTACCTACTTTTACTGAAGTTGATGAATGTAAATAAAGGATTTACCTCAATTGAATTATCAATTAAATTAATTTTCCAAATACAACAGTTTTTCAACATATTATCTATTCTTTTGTGAAAATTTATGAAATTAATCTAATCCAAAAGCTCAATTTTTCAAATATATATCTCAATGGAAAAAGGTGAAAATATTCATTATCTCAAAGTTTAAAAGTCTTCATGATAAAGTTTCATTATATGGCAGACATGAGTACACAAGTCTTGTTTGTCATGTCAGCTGAGACCTGACCTTAGCAGTTATGACAACCAAGTTCATCCTCATGTTGTCATGACAACAGAGTACTGAACTAGGCTGTCATGACAACTAAGTATTGACCAAGCTTGTAATGAAATCACGAACCATCCTAGGATGTTATAACTATCAAGGACAGGCCTAGGTCGTCATGACAACAAAGTACAACCTAGGTTGTCATGACAACCATGCACTGACTTTGGCTGTCATGACAAGTGAGCACAGACTTTGGTTGTCATGCCAACTGAGAACTGACCTCTAATGTCACAATAAAAACAGATGAAAGAAAGAAAATATATAGCATTGAGTGTTATCAAATAAAAAATAAATTTGTAGCTTTTTCATACTGAAGTTTTTAAATGTACTTCATAAAATAGAATACATTTTATCTGGTATTCAAATTTTCAACCTGCAATTGCTTCATCATCATCCAAGCAAATCACATTTGTCATACATTTCTCATCATTTCTCATTATTTTCCGGTGATTTTCTGAAGACAGAACATTTTGTAGATTAGGTAGGAATCAACATATACTCATGTTTTTATCTGGCACAACAAGGATGCTTTGTATCAATGATAAAAACTTGTCGGGTACAAAAATGAAATAAACAACGGGTATACATGCTGCAATATAACTATGGTAACAAATGCTGTTTCAGCATCAACAACAGAAAACGTAAGGTGTGACGAGGACTATTTGTAGAATCTTGTAGCTTCAAACAGCAGCTAAGGTTCGTGACGAAACTCAAGCCTCAGTTTCATATTCACTGTTCAAAATGTCTATCATAATAAAAAAAAAAAAAAAAATACCGTATAAATAATAATCGATAATGATCTACCTATAAATTTTGTTTACATATACAGCATATATCTCTATAAACAGGGCAGTTACATGACGAGGCAATGACGAAGATTACGCGAAAATAATGGGACATAAGGCTCTACAGGGGAAGAGGCATAATCATTATAGCATTTAGCCTCGGTGTCCGTTAGCAAAACAATATATGAGATCAAAATACCATGACAACAGAGTCAATGTCAAGTGGGACATAAAAATAGATGTAGGTACCATGGCAACTAGTGTAAACATAAATGCACCATTCCTTGCGTCTCTGTACAATGGCAGTTGTGTCAGGCTATTGACATTTACAAACAGCAAATAGGCACAATGAAATTCAGAAAACATCAAATCACTGTGTTTTTTTTAAAAAATAATCTTGCAGTTTTCATGTATTTTCAAAAATACCAGAAGAATTTTTTTTATGGCATTAAAAGCTAGAAATTTACATAGTTTTTACTTTTCACATCTGATAGCACTACCTTTTTTATTAATTGCATTGTACTCAAAGGACTAGTTGTAATAATAGGAAGAAGACAAGACACATATGCAAATTTAACTAGTGAAAAAGACACCATTTTATGGTGGGGAAATTATGAGAACAAAACGTGGTTTACACAACTGGCAATTTAAAATTATTTGTGTTCGTACTTCGAGTGATTTTGATAAAATAATCAACAATCGTTATGAATTATAAATGTAGATTTAAGGGGAGATAACTGTAATATTAGAGTGCAGTCTCATATTCAAGTGACAAGAAAATTTTGCAGCATTGGACATGTGGATTTCAAAAAAATAGTATTTGATCTGACAGCCGTATTTCTAATTGTTCATGAAGAAAAACAGATATAGGTAAAACAAAATTAAGAACAAAAAAAAGTGCATTTGTTTTGTGATTAATTCAATATTTTTACATGTACAGATATAATAAATTTTAATTGACTCTACATATTCACATGATTTATAATATACTTTTTTTGTAAAATAACAAGAAACAAAAAGTCACAGACAGACTACCTACATAAAGATACATGGATATAACTCGGGGCTAGAGACAAGAGGTTATAATGCGAGCAGCCATTAGTCAAATCGATGTACAACATCTTTGTCATGGTGACGTAATGGCTGCACACAGTCCTCAGCGGCACCATGAATAAAACTGTTTTCTAACAATTTTTAGCAGTATTATTACTCGGAGAATTAACTTATTTCCTCAAAAATAAAATAAAATATAAATAAGCAATAATAATGTATTGGAATTTAAAATTCATCATATTTTTTCCCCTTTCTTTAAACAATATTCTTGAACTTTTATAAAAAAAAAACCTCATGTTCATGAACCATGCAACTCTTAACAAATTTTACGATAGGAAATCTTTTTTTTAGGTACAGTTTGGACACAACGTTGAAAAAAAAATTAAAAAAATCTTGTTCATGTTTGAATGGTACATAAAATAAAACAATAAAAATTTGTTGAAGAAATAGACCATAATATAATTAACAAAACACAAAAATGGAATAAATATGGAGAATATGGTTTCCTAGTCGGTTTCCATAAACAGCCATGTTCTACAACTGAGTAGCAACTACTCAAAGGAAAGCACCACAGTGCCTTTATAATGTGGTCCGGGGAGAAGCAGCGTTGTACTTGGAGGGAAGCACCATTGTGTCTATACAGTGTCTAAGGGAGTAGCAGGTTTTATACTCAGAAGGAAGCACCATGGCGCCTATATAAGGTGTCCCAGTGTGCACCAGCTCTTCCCAAGGTCGTAACATTTAAAACAATAACAATTAACAAAATATCATCATGTCATTCTAAAAAAAAAAAATACTGAGACAAACAAAAAAAAGAAGAAGTTCTGGATGATATATTAGTAGATCTTGGACCCAATATTGGATAGTTACATTGATGCGATTGGTGAAAAACCTCCACCAATCATGTAGTAGTATGTAATATATAAGTTAAACAAATGATTATGATTGGTTAGGCAGTGGAACAAAATTGAACCAATGAAGTGTGGTCCTGTCTAACTTGCTTTAAACACAAAACATAGTAATTTTACTCTAAAAGACACATACATATACTATACATACATTGTAGATACTGTGTTAAGTCCCTTCTGTGGACATCGTCATGGCCATGAAAATACATAGTTATAAGCGACGAGTATATATATATTGCTATTTTGACTGGCTGGATGGATCTTATGGTGGACCGTGGCTGGACAAGCACTATCACAACTAACATAATCACCTTGCATACACAACCTGTCTCCCTGTACATAAACCCAACCCTCTGCACCGTCCCTAAATATACATTCAACCAACCCATCCCTGGGTACCCATCCCCAAATCTAGCTATCCCTGGGTACCCAGCCAAATATCTATCCAGTCCTGGTTTCCCATCCCAAATTCAAATGCAAGTATCCAGCCAAATACCTACCCTACCCCAATTTGTCCATCCCCCCAAACTACCCCAATCTTCAGTTACCTTTTGTGTCCCCACAAAATAGTGGTAACCAACCTGTTACATTATCTACCCACCCATTCACTACCCAACAGTCAATCTACTAGTGTAACAACACAAATCTATTACAAATCTACAGACCATCTAGCACCATGTCACTATGGCAACACAACTCGGCACTATACCTGCAGTCAAACATTTGTCCTACTCAGAGTAAGTGAGGTCAAACACTCGTCAGACATAGAATCATTAAGGTCAAACACACATCTGACCCAGATGAACTAGTCAAATAAAAGTTTGTCTGACCCACAATAACTGTTGTGTTCTTGGCAAGGAGAATTTGGAATGTCCATAACATGTTATCGTTGGTGCAGCAGAAAGGTGATAACTGTCATGTTGTGTCCGATGGCCTTTGCTTGTTCAATATGATGTTCATGAAGGATTCTATCACTACAAGGTGTCATGTTATATCACTATATAAACAAAGAAGGATTACACAGATTTGAGGCCCCTTCCATAACGAATCACAAATCCTTTCGTTCTCTTAAATACAAGTTCACCAGTATCTTGTATCATTTCTCTCGTTCATCTTGCTGCCATTTATGTCTTTAGAGAAAATATAACGATGATGCACTGGAGACTATGATGTCGTTGCGGTGGCAGCGGTGGGATGGAGGCCGAGTCCGGGTCTGAATAGTGCGGAGCCCCCCGGTAGTGACATGGGCGTGTCTAGGCTGACGTCCGACAGGTGCTCCATTGTATCACTGTAGTTGTCATTGTCACTACTGTCCCCCTCGGGACCTAACTCTCCAAGCATGCCTGGGTCCATACGAGATGATCCGTTCATACCGTCAGTTCCAGCCAATTTCTGCTCCCCCTCGAAACTGGCATTGGGTGACTGTTCGCCTACAAAAAAAGTACAGAGGGTTTGTTTTAGTATAATGTAGGTAACTTGAATCCCAAAACAGATAATTTTCAGCACTTATAGAATATGTGTATCCGGGAGTTAATTTTAGTCGGCATGAGTATTAAATACTTCCCTCTAATCTGCATTGTACATCTAGAATTTATTTTCAATGACTCGGACGTCACTGGTGACAGATGAAAGCTGTCACCATCAGTATTTTTTAAGTGTCAATAATTAAAAGTTTAATTCTATATACAGGAAATAATCTACTTCAATGTACTTTCATAGGTGGAAGGTTTTCTCTTTACTTTCAGACACTAGATATTTACATTGACATTACTTGGTTTATTGTACAATATCTAGGAATTAACATTTACATAATTATAAATCTGATGTAAATATCACTAAATTGTAAATAATTACCTAGCAGCCCTTCCACATAGGTAGTGCCAGATTCCCCATACCAAACTCGCCGAATGTCCTGACGCCTCGACCGCATCAAAGACTTGTACTCCGAAATCCGTAACTTCTTGCCATCAACTATACATGTGCGTTTTGGACGGGGTCTGTGGAAAAATAACACATATATATATTACAGGTTAGGTACAGACAACAGAATAAAGAGCTAGCATTGTCTCTTAGTGTTTTTCCGAAGAGAAGCATTAAACGTTAAAAGCATCAAATATTTTCAATCTAGTAAAATAGTTTTCTCCGTTAAAAGTCTGTAAAAGACTATTGTCTTATTTTACTGAAATAAATCAAACAGATACCAAACATATTACACATAATTCACGTAAACAGATTCTAGGTCAGGTATATCAAGCATCATTTGTGGTCTAGTTTAAAGAGTGAAAACAGACATCAGGTTTATCATTCACTTTTCATATGGTAACAAATCAAAATTTAAATAAAATTTTAGAAAATTTATTTCAATTTCGAAGAAGATTTTGAAACATTTTAAATGCATTTCTATAATTTAAATTAAGAACTTCCAAGTTTATACCATAATTCTAATAGCTAAAAACATAAACACACAACAGGTGATGTTAGTACCTGTATCGGTAGTCAGGGTGTTTCTCCATGTGTAGTTTACTGAGACGAGACTGTTCTTCGTAAAATGGCTGCTTCTCTGCGTTGCTCATGGCCTTCCATTTAGCTCCTACAACAACAAAATTTACATCAAAATAAGATAACAGGCATTTGTTAGTCAAATTTGTACTGGGCAATCCTTTTTTTTCTTATTTGAGATTCAATTTAAGAAAATTAGTACAATATCAGAAATCTAATCAACTTGATCATAGAAATATAAATCCAACCAAACAGTATTGAACTTTTATTTTTTTTGTGTGACCAAAATTTGAAAGAACAGTGCATGGATGTGAATGGATATTTAAAATAAACGCAGAAACCAAAGCTTAACAGGATGATCCCCTTAGAAGCTTAATGGGTTTTTTAAATGTTTCAGAACAATTTCTTTTCTTTTTTAATTATGTGAAAAATAGAGAGAAAAAACGGGGAAATCCTCTAAAAAAGAATAAGAATCACATCCCTGTCTTGAAGACACGATCCATCCACGAAAGTGTCAATTTACGGGCGTTGTAACTCACCAAGGATTTTACTGATATTGGAGTTGTGCATATCAGGACAAGCCTTGAGGATCTTCCTTCGTTCCTCACGAGCCCAAACCATGAAGGCGTTCATTGGTCGCTTGATGTGAGGTCGAGTGGGGTCATTCTTTTCCTTGTTGGAACGAATTATCTTGGCACCAAACATCTTACCTGCAATGAAAAATACACAATTAATTTCATCTCAAAGTTGCATATTTTTACATTTAAATAGTAAGGAATCTTTTATTTTTTTCCCCACAAGACATATTCCATCAAATGATAGGAAGAAATACATTATATTTAAATTTAAGATCAGATTCCATACATGATTATTTCTTGTTTGTGTTATCACTGTGACTCGTTGTTTGGTAAAATACCAAAGAGAGCACATTTACTTTGTAAGTGTTGGACATAAGCACCGTTGTTAGGGGAATCGTCGGGGGAGTTATCTGCCCGGCCCTTCATGCTTTGGTTGACCTGAGGGAGTTGTGGGAAGGCGGCTCCGGTGTAGAGTGGTAGGTGGAGGCCGGGGAACACTGGTCCACTCACGCTGTGTTGTAACTGACGTGCTAACACCTCCTGTACCAGGCTCTCCTAAGTAACAAAACAAGTAACAACCATTAATTTGACTTCTTGGGTAACACAAAGTTACAACTACAAGAGATGATCTCCTAAGTAACAAAACAAGTAACAACCATTTATATGACTTCTAAGGTAACACAAAGTTACAACTACAAGAGATGATCTCCTAAGTAACGAAACAAATAACAACCATTTATATGACTTCTAATGTAACGCACAGTTATACACATAGTAACAAATATAAGAGATTTGTCTTTCTATGTAACACAGGGTACCAAACACATAGAATGATCTCACACAAAGTATAGGATAACACTAAGTTTACAGATAGCATGTTATGAATAATCTAAGACATTAATTGTTGAGATAGAAAAGAAATAATTTGGTAAAAAGGTAGCTTTAGTTATTCCCCTTTGACTGATAAAAGTTGTACACCACCATCACAACCTGTTTTTTTTCCCCCTCCTTCAATCTTTAAAATGATTAGTGTTTCATAGATAAAGTTGCACTACAGCAGTGGTTATACCTCTAAACTCCCAATCTGATGCACCCAACCCCAGTAAATGTTTGGGTTTCTACACAGACCCGCTAACACAACAATTATCTTAGAGCAATCTCCAAACTGTCATGGTTATTCAACACACCCCTTCACAAGCCACTTCCTGTTACCATGGCGATGCTAGACCAAGATATCTCAAGAAATTTCGGAGATGATTTCAAATCAGGAGCTACCACATTTATATAAGGAATCAGGAAAATCAGACACATACAACGTTTTTATCTGGAACCGAGATTTCCGCGAATCTTAATTTCATGTTAAATGGCTGACGTATCATATCGGACGTGTATATGTTCATTATGGGGATGAAAAGATAGTAATTATTTTAATGATAATGCCTACAGGTCTCGCTAGTCTGTGTCAGGAAGGCGCTTCACCACATCGTATCTACAGGTTTCCTTAGTCTGTGTTAGCGAGGCTCTTTACCACATCATGTCTAAACTATAACCAGCATTCATAAAATAGACCACGATTTTTCCAAAGATACCGAAACTTTTGAATATCAAATTTCCAGTTATCAAAGAGGGTATGCATTGAGAAGGAGATTTATATTTTTGACTGAATGGGTTTTTATAGCCACTCTCAGCATTGGATGACTTCACATAAACATGCTTTATGTATAAAGATTTGCCCCCGTTTATCCCATTTCCTGTACCATTGCACATTGCAGTACTCCAATGACGTAGGGAATTTTAAAATTCAAACACTTTGCAGGACCCCCTGTACAAAAGTTCTGTGTCTGCATTATACTTATACTTTTTGTGACCATGATCTATACCAATTTTTTTTTCTTTCGAATATAACTTTTCTAGCTCCAATCTTATGCATGCCTAAAACACTGCATTGAATAATAAACAAGAGTACCGCGGGGCGGAACAATATACGCCTGTCGAATGCCATATAGTGTTGTATACTTTCTTACATTGAAATAAGATCTGCATCATTCTAAGAGTGGTTAGCTGACATGCTATACAAAATGTAGGAGAAAATCTCCGGACAAAAAATCAAATACTGAAATGAACAAAGGGCAATAAGTTTTGCAAAAATTGTCGAATCAAAATACTTTTAAGAGAGACATAACTTTATATCATGGTTATAATGTATAACAAGTTTCAAAGAGATCGGTCGATATATGTAGCAGGAGTTTGTCGGACAAACAAAAGTTTACGCCGGCCGGCCGGACAACCCCATACCATAATACTCATAAATAGGTGAAAAAAAAAAGTACAATAGTGTAATTGATCTTATGTAGGCCTAATCAAATAAGAATTGATTATAAATTTGAATATGAAAAGTGGTTGCAGTATTTACCTTCTCTAGTTCGGAATGTGATTTTCCATTTAGAAGCGAAGAGTGGGCGGACAAACTGTTGAGGACTGCGGACACTGGGAGATGGTTGGCCATCATGTATGGACTCGCCACATACTGGGGGAGGCCAAAGGGTGACCGTGCCTGCATGAATGATGTCACTGTGTCTGTAGGGGGCGTTGACGTTGCCACCTGGCGCCGGTGGTTGCTGTGGGCAGGTGGGGGCGTCACTATGGGTTCAGGATGGCCCCCATGTCCTACACCATAGCCATTGTCCATAAGCTCTAATTTAAACTCTGCCTTCGGTTTTGTGAGATTCAGAGGGATTTCCTGTCCGTTGGGGACAGCGTGGTGCTCGTTCCAGGCCTGGGCGGGGCTGGCATTGTGAGGACTGCGTTGCCGTGGCGATGCCTGGGAGTGGGGAGAGGCATGGTAGGGAGAAGCAGCCATTGGAGGAGACACAGACATTCTCTTCATTGTATCCATGGTGACAGGAGACGAACTTTTTGATGATGCATATGATGAATTCGCAGATGATTGAACTGAAAATACAAAAGTAAAAAAAAATATATGGTAAATTTGTTCAGTAAAAGGAATAGAAGGTGTTTTGAAGTTGTACAACCACAATTATGTTTTTAACAGAAAGTTGTATAACATATTCCCTTTTACATTGGAATGACAGCTCTACATTGTTTACCTCGTACAATTACCACTGTACAAATTCAACTAGGTAAAAAATGAATTGTTCTGTTATCAAAAATGTTTTTTTCTTCCCCTTCACACAATCAGACAGGAGCAAAGAGGCCAGCCTGACTACACAGAAGTGAGAAGGGAGCGACAGAACTATCAGCCGATATCTACAGCCAGTGTGTGGTCCACCCACCTCACCGAAGTGCCCACTTCTAACATTATAATTGATCACTGGAGAAATTCAGGGTGATATTCAAACATGGCAAGTTCCTCCATCTTACTTCTGGGTAGAGATTAGGACATAGTTGATAAAAGTGGACCTATTCCTTCTATAGTAAAGGTACTTGCATAGACAAGTAGTTAACAGGTAATACGTTCTCTGATGTATTTATGGGTAGGGAACAGGCAATGAGTTCTCACCTGTATCTATGGGTAGGAAACAGGCTATGAGTTATCACCTGTATCTATGAGTAGGGAACAGGCAATGAGTTCTCAACTGTATCTTTGGGTAGGGAACAGGTTATCAGTTCTTATCTGTATATATGGGTAGGGAACATGCTATGAGTTCTCAACTGTATCTATGGGTAGGAAACAGGCTATGAGTTATCACCTGTATCTATGAGTAGGGAACAGGCTATGAGTTCTCACCAGTATCTATGGGTAGGGAACAGACTATAAGTTCTCACCTGTATATATGGGTAGCTAGGGTACAGATCTTTAGAGAAGGTTAAATTGAGCTTTATCCCAGACTTAACAGGCTTGAAAGATGGGACACAGAGACTAGCTAAGACTGAAAGATGGGAACAGAGGTCATAGCTTTCAGAATCAAAGAATATCTAGAGCTTGAGGAGATGGATAGGAATCAGTGGACAGGGTTACGGGGACACCGGAAATAGCTCAAGTTTTGGGGAATTGGAGGATGGGAATGGAGGACAGGGCTTGAGTGTAGCCAGCTTCTGTGTGTTGAAGGTGGAGCCAAGTGGGTGGAAAAAAAGGCATCTACCAAGATATCTTGAAGTCTCTCTGGCCACTCAGACAACCAATAGAAAACAAAAATGAATGTAATTGTTTCCTGTTCATAATGACTAGCGATCAATTCACACCCGAAGATTGTGTCTAAACAAACAGCAACAACAATCTCACCATTCTCACAGTGAAGGCCCTGCTTATTTTACTTTTACACTTACTCCGTCTCCTGTCCCCTGACCTCTGTCTAGCAGACATCACGGGAGTGTCAAGGTTATCACAAACAATTTAGCCTGCCCTAGGACCAGAGTAAACAGGGCCTGCCTGATCAGGGGCCATGTTTACAGTGGCTGACTGGGCTGTCAGTGCTGGGACGAAGACTGACACTTTATAATATAATGTAAATAGACTACTACAACAAATGGATCCTGTCCCCCAGTCCCTGTGCTCGGTGAGGACTGACCTTTGACACCGCCTATAAATAGCCTCTTGTCTCCAGGAATCAGTATTGCAGAGCTTGAGATATTGTAACCATTTAATTTTCATTTGAACCCGTCTTACAAGCACTATGATTTATCGACAAAACGTCTCTTTGGTGAAGAAGAAAATTACTTTTCCCCCTCCGCTATTGTATATTGTTTTTCAACCTTTGTTTTTGGTATCAATCAATTTCTCCATGTTTCATTTTTTGTCTGTCGTGTAAATGTAAAAATAATAAATGAAAATACACGAATACTGGGGCAGATTCTGGAGCTGGGATTCCTTATCTACGGATTGGAGAAAAAACTAATGGTAGTCGTCTTCTACCGAGGTCCGACACATCGTTTGTTAGTGGATAAAACTGCCATCTAATATTTATCATTGGCAGGAAGATGTGATTGACTCAACCCCAGGAGCAGTATTGGAAGCTACATTTTTCAGATGTGTCAGCGCTTTCTTTGTTTGCCATCACTCATTGTGGCTGCATGGGCTGGTATCGCCACCATCCATCTTGTTGTCGTGGCGATAAGGCCACCAGAGTGTGAGGAATTATGATGGACATTATCACACCGGCACCGATCAGTGATTGACATAATTACATTCTCCAACAAAAAAATGACAAGATTTCGTCTCCATTTATCAACAAATTGGATCCCTCAATTTTTTGGGGGGGATACTTTCTCCAAAAGAGCTGCTTCAAGACAGACAGACAAGATTAACTTGTGTAGCCATAGAAACCGTTTTAATGCGGTGTCATGTGTACTTGCACATAGGTGCAATCTACGCTGGGGTTCAGTTTCTTGAATGACGAAATTTAAGAGTTATTGGGACATTTTGAAAAGGTGTTATCTAAAACTTATCACAACTGTAAAGTTAAACCTTCTGACTTCTGAAACTTCAATGACTGCGAGTCAAGACATTCCCAAACCCTCATCCCTTTCCATTCATACAATCACAAATCTGGTGCCAAACCAAACATTTTTATTTAGCTCCTGTATGCCAATGCACCGCAATATTTCTACACATTATAAAAAAACTATAATCTAGGATAAACAAAATCTACTATTTGGTTGATCTTAACTGATTTATCAATGAATTACAAGTATAATCAAATTGAATTGCTAGTTTAATAAAAGTGGAAGAGGGGAAAAAAATGGTTAAACATATCCTAGTGTAGTATTGAGGAGAGCTGAGCAGTTGATCTAGATCGATTAGAGGCTTGAATGACACAGCCGAGTACAACGAAGATGACACCAAGTTATCACAGTTCTGACAGTTGTGTGCGGACGGTGCCTCCTCTGCGATAATTTAAATCAATTTGGAGCAGCAATTATGACAGTGTGTCACAATCTATTATACTAAGTCATGTAGCTGTGATTGATCAGGTATTGTCGGCCATCTCTGTTGATCCCCCTTACATCCCTATCTTACGGCCCTCATCTCCTGATCACACCACCACGCTGTCACTGGAGACCGCTGGCCACGGAACATGTAAAGAACATCACTGCTAGATCAGATACGTAACAGAGAAAGCTGATTTAAATACAACTATAGCTGTCGGAGAAAATCTAGGCCGACACCAGACTTTTTCTTCAAATATGTAGACACTTTTTATTTTTTGGGGGGGAAATCTTGAAGAGATTTTGTCCTGTGTAAAATAACAATAAAGAAGAAAAAAATCAAAAGAATCTCGGATGATTTTCTTTGATATTTAAAATTAAAAAAATTCATGACAAGAAATGTGCTCCATGCATTCAACAAATTGCATTTCCCATGAAACATGTAGTAATTTGATCTGCCAGTGTTTATGACAATGAAACCTATGTTTTTTGTGTGTATAGAATTACTATCAAACCTCACCAGTACATGAAATTTACATTAAGGTTTGTGAAGTTATGCTTTAGTTTTGGTATTTTGGGGGGGTTTGGATTCCTATGATTCCAGTCCTGATTGTATCGGAGTTTTGTTCCGTCTCTCCTCAGTAGCAGGGCAACCATGTTTTATCCTGGCCTGACATGTTTAGTAAACACAGTCTCCGTGGCGATGGGGCTAGAACAAAGCACATCCTGTTATCCCAGTATGGTCCATTTCTTTCAACCAAACTCATTATGCTCAACTTCTTTACAAATGCTCTAATTCTCTTTTGTTTCTCAGCCGGTATATACATATATATCAGCCCTGAAGACTACCTGCTACTTAACACCTCAGCCTCCTCTCGTTACAGTCCTACAGCACTGCATCCAACCATTCCTAGCCCTTTACCATTAATAAACCAACGAAAATAATCGAAAAACTATAATATTTCGAATGCTCTTTTAACAAGGAAATTTTGTATGGGTGAGAACTACAAGTTTTGATATACTTAACCCTGCATCCACCCCTAAAGTCACATTTGAACCTTTCCAAATCAAGGACTGGGCAAGTCCAGTTTAGGTATATGTAGGGGTGAATGAGTTTAAATAAGATCTTCATTAAGAGTTGTCCATCACAACAGAGAACATCTTTATTTCATTTTGATTTAAACCTCTAAGTGTTCTGTATTTCTTTAATCATAAATTATAGAAGTACTCCCCTTGTATTATTCAATGACTTAGCTCCCCTAATCTACCTCTCAGGGAGGACAAAAGAGGCCAGCGTGGTTGCGGCTTACATGATGGAGACAGGCTTCACACTAGAGTCTGCTATGGTGGGGAGGGGGAGGAGGGGGGAGATCGAGTGACACCCAGGGGCTGTCTAATGACCAGATAATGGAGGGATCCAGTGTTTAGCATCATGTCCCTGTCAACACAATCTCTACTGGTCATCATCCAACATCAGTAGCTATAAAGCTAGTATACATTCTAAGCAGGCTCTGCATGAGGGCTGTTTGAGTGGTATAACCACAGAAGATAATGATACAGGTAAACTACAATTACAGGTATATTCTCCCAAATTGTCTGGTAGGAATGAATATGGTAATAAGATGAAGGAGATATATGTAATCAATTTATAAAATTAAAACTTTTCGTTTTTCTACAAATAATTCTGTTCCAAAATTTAAAGGCATGAATATGCAGTATCAAAACAGTAAACATCATTACATGTATATTACACAGAATATCTTTCTTACTGTTAGCTAAAGATAAAATAACTTGGCATTTACACTAAATAAAATGATGGCTATTTCATGCCCATGAATTTAGGTGTAGCATTTTATTCTTTCCCAGATTACTCATGTGCCGAGGTGATTTAAGAGAATCAGGCTGTCAGTATTTATTGTACGAACAATCATGTAGGCCCTTTGTGTAATCAAAGAAAACAAAAGATGAACATTGTAATAAAAATCAAAGATACAAAAGACTAAAAAAATTCAAGAGGCAAATTTCCAAAATGTATCCGATATCTTTGAAAATAAGTATTTCCAGTTATGTTATCATACATCCCCCGATATGTATAAACTGCATAACAGCATCCTCGTAATTTCCTGTTAATATAGTGCTTGTTATACCTCTGTCTCCAATAACTGTTATATAACCGACGAACACAACTGCTATCGGATCTGCTAATTAGCGTCATTTGTATATTACACAAGTCAGTATGCCACGTTTTTACAGCAGTATATAGCTTGCTGAAGTGACGGGAATACCCAATCTTTACGATTTCTGTGATTTTTGTCCGTATCAGCTTCACCTAGATGGTGGAGTTCCATCCCATTTCATACAGATTTATGAGACGAAACGATAAGAAACATAAGATTTTGAAATACAAAAAGATGCTTTTAGACTAACAATAATGACCCTGGTTGGCACTCCTGCCCAACATCCAGATGTCTTTTATCAGCATAGCTTCCTGTGGACTTCTTTTTTGTGCTTTTTTCCATTAAAGCATTTTGACAGTCCAGTGGATTGAGGGGACTGGGTTACCAATAAATGAAGCTAAATCACCTTGCTTTATAGATCACCGGAACACCCAGGGGCTATAACTCCTCCGCCCAAATGGACAGTTACGGAGACAATTACAGATAAAAGAGAAATTTTCAAGGTTGGATTTTTACCTGCATACTGCCTGCATCCCAATCCATTGGCTTTTTTTTGAAAATTTATAATGATGATAAGAACTTATCTATAAAAGGGTGGTATTTGAAAAATTGTTGTTTTTGATTACTAAATAATAGCATTAATAATATATATTAACTACAAAGTTCATGAATAAAGTTTAGAAGCCAACAAGACATTTTTTAGTCCATAGAAGTTTTAATAAAAAAAATATGAAAAAAATCCAAACAGGTGAAGAATATAACATGAAAGAATCCATGTTTTTGAATGAAAAATAGCCACCTTTGAGTAAATGAGAAATGAGTAGAGGGAAAAAAGTGTTCCGAAAACTTAACGATATAAAAACGGCATTTTTTGCAGCTTTGGGTTTAGACCCTTATCAAGTCTCTTTATGTTTATACTGTATTTTTTCTGTTTTACAGATAAAAAGTCAGTGCTTCATATCCACAGACGGACAGTTGGCAAAATAATGTGTACAGGCGCAAAAGTTTTGATATACATTTTTCTAATGTCTACAACTTGTATTTTAGAACCCCCAGTAGGTGGAGACAACAGACACCTTACAGCTGTTTTCCTACCAAAGTCAACAATTTTTCCCCATTTTAGTAATATGTTTTCCTTGTGTTCATAAATATGGTTTATTCTTTTCAACCATAAGCTTCCGAAAATCAATTAAAAAATTCATATAACACAGAAAATTGTGCCTACATTTTTCACCTCTTTAAAAAATCTTAATATAAACATCAGCAAAATTACAGTTGATAACTTTCCATTTTTGTTTAAAAGAATCCTTTTAAATTTAAATACAACACTGATTTATGAGGTATACAGTTGGAGCCTTTTGTAATTCAATACTGGCAAACATGGTGAGGGGTCTGTGATAGATCCCTGGAGCTGACCTGCATCAATGATGCTCACAATGGCCTTACTAGGCAAACAAAGAGCCAATTAAGTTAAGCCTCCGTTCTATATACATTTGTGTCAAATTAAATATTTCATAAGGGGCAAGAAACTCCCTTATTTCCTTATTTGTCTGATTATACAGTATTTTATTGGAAACAGATTTATTGACTGAAACATCGACACTTTATAAATAGAATTTTTATAAATAACCTCATCTGTATGCCATATGATACTTAATCCAATAATAGAACAGACAATTAAACATTTGTTCTTTTATAAACTTCATTAATCTCCTGACAACTGAAAATGTTTACTTATACACATTAAACGTCTTTAAACAATTACGAATCTCTATTTATATACATTCATGTGAACCAGACAGTATCAAACAATTGATGTCTTTCCAAAATAAATAGTTATCTGAACTTTGAAATAAAACAAAGATTTGAAATACCTAATCACAGGGTCTGAAAGTTTTTTAAATGGTTGTTTTCGTTATTTAGCTTGATAATGTTTAGCTTTCCAAGCTAAACTGTTGATGTGGCTTGTCAGAAATTCAAAGCCTGCAGTATTATCTGACTGTTGAAAGCAGACAGATAGAGTCTGTCCATCACATACAGGTTTCGCACTCATCAATTGTTGTGAACATGCATTCTCTCGAGGAGAAAATTATCAATTACGGAACGGTAAATGCAACAACAACGGCAAAATTGTTTCGCGGACATTTTGACAACTGTAGTTATATGCGTGAAAACAAGTGGAACCGCCAGAAATATGAAATTAATACATAAACTTTTCTGGCAGAAAACAAACAGAAAACAAAGAAATCGCAGGAGCCTTCCGAGTGAAATGTTATCAGCCGTGATAAGTGGAAAGGAAACTGTTCTGAGCCTTGGTGATGAGAAAATCAAATGTTAGCACCGACTGCCCCTCGTATTGTAGTGCGGTACAAGTTCATTGGCTGATTGGCACATTAATTCAGATAGAGTTTATTATTTGTGTTCTGGTTGGTCTTTGAAGCAACCAAGTATGCGCTGCCAGATAAAGCTGTTATCTTAATAGTGAGTATAGCAAATACAAGTTATAAGCCTTTTTTCAGATCCACCAACATGCTGGAGACATTCTTCACGTGAGAGATGCATTTCTCACGCCTGAACAGGCAAGCAGAGGAATTATTTATAAGTACCAATGTGGTTAAACAACTAGTATTGGAGTAACATCAGGACTGCAGGGCTCCTAACAAACACGCTGATGGTCATAAGTAAAATAAGTACAACTGGAGCATAACATCAGGACTACAGGGCTCCTAACAAAAACGCTGATGGTTATAAGTAAAATAAGTACAACTGGAGTAACATCAGGACCACAGAGCTCCTAACAAACATCCTGATGGTTATAAGTAAAATAAGTACAACTTGAGTATAACATCAGGACCACAGAGCTCCTAACAAACACCCTGATGGTTATAAGTAAAATAAGTACAACTGGAGTAACATCAGGACCACAGAGCTCCTAACAAACATCCTGATGGTTATAAGTAAAATAAGTACAACTGGAGTATAACATCAGGACCACAGAGCTCCTAACAAACACCCTGATGGTTATAAGTAAAATAAGTACAACT
The DNA here is from genome assembly GCF_002113885.1 of Mizuhopecten yessoensis. NCBI lineage: Eukaryota > Metazoa > Mollusca > Bivalvia > Pectinida > Pectinidae > Mizuhopecten > Mizuhopecten yessoensis. Next base: position 194,097 of record NW_018408465.1, read on the forward strand.
GGAGTAACATCAGGACCACAGAGCTCCTAACAAACATCCTGATGGTTATAAGTAAAATAAGTACAACTGGAGTAACATCAGGACTGCAGGGCTCCTTACAAACACCCTGATGGTCATAAGTAAGATAAGTACAACTGGAGTAACATCAGGACCACAGGGCTCCTAACAAACACGCTGATGGTTATAAGTAAAATAAGTACAACTGGAGTAACATCAGGACTGCAGGGCTCCTTACAAACACCCTGATGGTCATAAGTAAGATAAGTACAACTGGAGTAACATCAGGACCACAGGGCTCCTAACAAACACCCTGATGGTTATAAGTAAGATAAGTACAACTGGAGTAACATCAGCACCAAGGGGCTCCAACAAATGTTAAGAAGCATAATACTCCTTGTTGTTTTAGTACCCAGTCGTTTCAGTACTTTAATAAACATGTTTCAGAATTTTTTGTAAAGACAAAAAATACTGAAGACTCTGAGAACCAGTACAGTTAACACATTGTAAGTCAAAGTGCCAATTCTTTTTTTTTTTTTAAATTGAAACGTCTTTTTTGAAAGTACCAAAACATCTTAAAAAGGCAAAAAAACATGACGGTTACAGAAAGGACAGAGTACCAAAGCGCCTGTACCCCCAATAATATCTGATTATACCTGCACATTCAAACCAGTGTCACTTTAGAAGTATATCACCAATGATACAGAAAAGAAATTTTCACAGCTAGCATATCGAAACCAGGATAGATAATGGACTTAACACAAATATTTTTGTTATAATTATTATAAAACAGTGAAATTCTGATGAGATATTGACAGCAGAAATAGAAAACCGGGAAAATTGTAAATTGATTAGAAAATAATGTTAAAAAAACATTAAACACATCATTTCCAACCATACTGGTTCATTATACAGTATATACTTCATTATATATAGTTATTGAGCCTGCACACATTGTTATGAAATGACAGCCTTCGATCAATATCATCAGGTGAACAGTTCAATGAAACATATCCGCAATTAAACATAACACACATCTGATGATCATTATAAGCAAGTATAAAAATTAAATTCTACATTTTGTTTATAGATCCTCATAAATCTAAATAAGTTTTCATATAAATAAATCAAGACCTCATCCTTGGGGGTGATACTGTTTCTGATACTGTGTATATAATTGTGAATTAACAAAAACAGTCAAACATACAAGGTTAACAACACCTTCATAGTCATTACCAGACTATTATTAACTAATACAGTACACTCCAAATGTAGAACATGGATTCATAATATTTTTGTTATGAAATGTAGAAAAACAACCTGTGGCTTATAATGATAACAAGAACATAATAAAACAACCTGAGGGGGGAATAGTCTGAAAAGGAAACAAGATATACACAAAAGGAGAGTTTAAAGAGGTGTAAATATTACCTATCAAAGTCATGATTCCACTGTCTGTACTCTTTACAACCATCTGACTCCCTGGGTATCTAGCAACTGACTGACACACACTGCCTGTTTACTAACCTCTAACCTCTGACACATCAGTAGGGGATTGGCTGCTATGGGTGACCCCCGACCCCTGATCTCCCTGAGAACAATAGGCTATGATGGGTGAAGAGGGACACTTCAGCAGGAAGGAGAAAAGCATGAGAGTGTATATTACTGAGTGGCTTGTTTTTTCAAGACAACAATAAGTTTGTATACACAGACTGGAAAGGCGATTATCCAGTGAAGTGTGTCCATTGTATCCAAAAGACCTGGACAATCAGTGTCACCTCAGTATACAGGATCTGTCACGGTCCATCGACCACAGCACACCAGCTATTGTGGCTGCAGTCACATCCCATTCTTACCTGTGTACCCAATCACTTAATACAATTAACTTGTCACAGGTAAATTTACACAGGCTTGTTTGAACTCTCACAGAAAGGAAAAGTGATCCAGTTTATTTATACACAATTTCTCTGAAGAGTTAATTGCAATTATCTATGATGAAAACCCTGCCTTCCTGGGATCTGTGTGTGTCCAGCACTACAAACGTCTGCTAGTGTGTAAATTCAGAATATTAATGAAAACTTGCTAGGAGACTAACCATGTGTAAATACGAAATAATCCCCAGACTAACACCAACAGTTTACCTGTATAAAGCATTATTTTAAACCACTCATAGAAAAAAAACCAATTGTTTTTTTAAACATTACAACCATTCAAATACTTTTCTTCTTATTTTACCTGCAGATAAAATCTTCAGACAAAAAAAAATTAGATTTTTGAAAGAAAGGTGTGTTGTTTTTCTTTATTGAAGATTTAAACAATAGTGTATGAATGTTTTGTTGTACCCGGCCACTCCACTTGACCTTTGACCTACGCCCGCCAATTGTACAGGTAACAATGGGTGCACACAGGCGCACGCTTTTGAAGTAAAAGGTATATACAATGACACTTGTACGCGTTTGACCCATGATAGATCCATCCGGAACCTACAATGGCCATGTCGACGTCTGTGTAACCACAAGAAAAAGACGGGGTACAATCACCCAAATTTGCGAGTTTATTGTTAAGATTCACGATTGTCCTGCAACAATCTCAATAGCCAGATAACAAAAGCACTCTGTCCAATTTCCAGTCATGATGTCATTTTTTTTCCGGAATGCACCCCATTAACTGTTTAATGGCCAGTATAATTACAGGAGAAACGATGGACAATTTTAACGCAAGCTTAGAAAATTGCAATCTATTTCCCTCTGATCTTTCCCTCATAAATCTTGAAATTTTTTACAGATATGATTTGGCCAGACTAAATGTCTAAATTTTAATAAAAGGAAAATAATAATACAAGGATATATTTATTGCCAACACGTGACAAATGAGACGGAAATTGTCTGTCCTATTGTATTAATAAAACACAACCATGAGTACATGACTCTATACACCACAAGTGTCTTACTCTATAATTGTGATGTTTCCGATTTCTAGTACACCAGGAAAACTAGAGGAAGCTCTCAATACACGTGTGGAAATTCCAGACGATTTGTCACGCGTTAACAATGCAATGTATTGTTTTTACACCAAACAATTAAAACAAGCCGATTGCATACTTTTGTTTGTGACATAAGCTCAGGAATGGGGGACAAAATCTCCGAGAATTCGAGGTATTTAATATCAAATGATGTCATAAGGAAGTATATGCATTTCCTGATTTAAGAAGAAATAAGGTTTCACTTTTTAATGTAATGGGCTTTGATAAGCATACATATGCATTGTAACATATGAAAAGATAAAAAGAAATTCACTGTTGTTTTAGAGTAATGGACTATACTTTATATTTCATGGGACAAATTTTACTTTTAAGTCATCCATGCCAAAATCTCATAAAATCAATGAAGAAAATACAATAAAAAGTGACATAACACAGGACTAAAACGCTATACATAAACTTTTTATATTTTTTGAAAATTTAGCATCAACAATTTTATTTCCAAATGAGAGCGATGTTTAACTGTGACAGTGCTGTGCGAGTTTGCAGACCCTTACTAGGGTAAAGTCAGTACTCGTGAATTACTACAGAAAGTACGTAGTAATATGAAGGGGAAGGATTCATGGAATTGCTTACGTACTTTCCCTGGGGAAGAAATACAAGGGCAGTCGGTTAACTCTCTTGTACTTCAGGTCCTTTGTCTTAATTTAACTTCAAACACGGGGTAGTGGTACAATAGCCCTCGTTACTGGTGCTACGTACTTGTGACTAAAGTACCGAAACAATAGTTGCGGAAGGCCTATATATATACTCTACCTCGCAAGTCCTATATCACCATAGCAACCTGAAGCCTCCCAAACTTAGTTTTTAACTGCTTTAATGCTTTCAAACTAATAATATGCTTTTAAGGCCAAATTCTCAAGGCCAACAAAATTAACTGAAGATTGTTTTTTCTTTTTCATTTTCCCCCCGTTTCTTCCAGGAATACCTGTCAAAAGACAGTTTTATCAATATCACAAATTGATTTAAGGGATATCATCTCAAAATAAAAACTATGCAAATTGTAAATGATGTCACGTTTGTAATTTTACATAATATGTTTCAAATGTTTCACAGTTGTTTACATAGCATCTCCAAAAAATATTCAGGGGAAAAAAATTGTTGACATCTATTTGATTGACCTTGCATATTTCTCCGCTGGTATGAGCCAAGATAAAAATGAAAGCTTTTCAAGCACTTGTTTTCGTAACATTCCTTTTAAACTGTCTATACAAATAACCATGACTCCTATTTCATCCCCCCATTTTCCACCTGGAAATTAAAGGCAGATGACTGGCCGGGACTTTAGTGTCGTGAAGACATCCTCCAGGTACCCTGGTGTCCGAGGCTGTACACCCTGAGTAGGGAAACAGTTGTAGTCGAAACACTTCACCCATATTCCAAACTAACGGCTCCTGACGGGTGTGAGATTGTCAGAGGTGGAATGAAACAGGCAGAACACAAAGTCTGGGAACTGTTAGGGAATGTTTAAGATTCAGGAAATGCTGAAACAATTTGGGCCTGACAGAGGCTATTGTTTGACTAATAGAGCAGAAACAGGGGAATTACCATTCTAACAGGAACCATGTGGACAGCTCTCAGCAGTGTCGGAGGCCCTGTCCTCGCTCTATAGCCCCTCCATTGTGTAGGAGAGCTCTGATCCCTGTACACAATGTAAGTGTTTTAAGTGAAATAATTAACTTTTCTATAGCAGGGCCTCTTTCAAGTTGTATTGTGGAGTCATTAAGCGGGGTGTTTGGGCTGGGGAAGCTGAGGAATGCCAGACCCCTGACCCTCATTACACTCCAGTCATGGTTGACTGCTAATGGTGTTTCTCTTGAGAACCTATCCCTGTCAATTCTACTTCAGCAGGGGACCGATCTGTCCCCTTCTCTCTGCTCCTTTCTTACCCCAGAATCCCATCCTTTTTCTCATTCTACTATCCCCATGGATTACAATTAAAATCTTGATCCATCCAATTTCACAACTTGTTTTCATCTTTGATTAGTTTTCATCATTGATCATTGCCACCTTCCTTCCATCAGTTATAAATACCCCACAATCCAATACCGATTTCTAATATAACTATCCCACTAGATTACTTAATAACTATCCAACTAGATTACTTAATGACTATCCCAATAGATTACTTAATCACTATCCCACTAGATTACTTAATAACTATCCCACTAGATTACTTAATCACTATCCCACTAGATTACTTAATCACTATCCCACTATCCTCCATGGATTCCAATTAAAATCTGGATCCATCCAATTTCAACCTGTTTCCATCCCAGATTAGTTTTCATCATTAGCACCTGAATTTCTTCCATTTGTTATAAATACCCCACAATCCCATCCCCATTACTTATATAACTATCCCACTAGACTTGTATAACTATCCCACTTTCCTCACGAATTCCAACTATCCCTTTTATGGACCTATCCATGTTAACTCCTTTCCATCCCAGATTAGTTTTTTGTCTTTGATCAGTGCCCTTCTCCTTTCATAAGTCATAAACTTTACCCCCTCCTTATCCTTTAACCTCTTCTCTCACTTATCCTTTATCTCCTCCATACCAAAGACACTTAACACCCCCTCCCTAACATCACAAACACCCCCTCCCTAAAGTCACAAACACCCCCTCCCTAATATCACTGGCTCCCTCTAATATGTAGCTCTTAGCTTAAAGGTCCCTGTCCCACTTCCCTGTTTTTTTTCTCTCTTTATATTTTGGATATATAACTGTAGCACATTAGGGACATCTTCTTTTGAACCGATCGCTCACTTAGTATATATAACAACCTGAAAGCAAAGGTTCAGGTTCCAGTCTATAGGCTTGCTGAATTTTTATACTCAGAACAATATTGTTGATTCTTTTTGCTTATTTTTATCTTTATTAGTTCTTCTTAAAAGTCCCACAAAGAATGGTTTCTTTTTTGGAAATGATTTTTCAAAGCTATGGTCATGACAGAGAAAACAGTTTCCAATGTGCAGTTACCGTTTTCGGCAGTGGTACGGGGATCCTTAACGGTCAACTTATTGTTCCCAGCCCAGTTTACCAACCTCGGTTACAGATGCTGACAACAGACCCCAACTCTTTGTTTTACTTTCCAGACTCACTCAGCAGGACGTGTTCCTAAAGTATCTGTAATTAAACCTGACCCGGTTTTTTGTTTTTAAGATTTCTGTCCCAGCTGGACACAGTGAGCTCCCGGAGACTTTGTCAACAAAGGGTGGTACAGTGATATTATCCTTATCACCCAATTTCTGTTTTATCAGAGCCCCTACGGGACCACAGGGGCTACCAAACCCCATTGGAAAACACATTGAGGTTCCCACTTCAAAGTCAGCCAGTAAGTCCCCCATCACACTTATAATGGCATTTTCTGTGTTTGGACTTAGGTCCCAAATTGTGTGATTATTTCTCCAAAGAGTGGCGGTCTTTGTAGTGAGGGTAATTATAAGGGTTTATGGGGCAGGGCTGGGGCTGTAGGGGGTCCTGACTTCTGAGGGACTTTGGCCATCTCAGCCCAGATCCACACCTTGGCTACTACAGGAATCAGTAACCTCTCAAGCCAATCCAGTAAATTATAATGATAGGTCCATTACAAGTGTAACATAACAACTAGATTTGTTTGTAGTTTTATAATGCTAGACATCAAGATTGGTAATATGACAAGTTTTGTATATAAAAATGATGGGTTTTAAAAAAAAAATCAAAAAATCTGTACCACTTACTCTACCCTCCTAAGCAAAGATTTTTTTAAAGAACGACCTCCATCAATCCTACAACAGTCTTCGATAGTTGAAGTAGTCTTAGATAAGGTCATGGAATGTTTAATAGAACCCCCCTCCCCCCTCTCTCTCTCTCTCTCTCTCTCACCCAACCACATTATTATCGTCCCTTGCAGTGTAAAAGTTCCTAAACAACTTCATGGAACAAGAATAATTTTCAAACTCAATTAACTTGACCTTTTTTGATATAGAAATTTTCACAAACACTGTCTTTACAGAATACTGGAATGTATAATACATATATACTTTAACCCTTGCCGCCTAGAGACTGCTCACAAACCCATTTGTAAAACCACTTTCAAATGTACTACATTTTATTGTTCAGAGCAAATTGAACTTGTCATGAAAGTCTAGGTTTTGTAGATAAAATGTGTCCTGCCAAACAATGCAATATACGGACATACATTTAAACATAAAACACGCCTGTATGACAATCGAACAGTGTAGCAAACGGTCATGTTAAGGAACATTTTTAATGCATTTCTCTACTCAACCAAGAAGTTTGTGTTTTCCTACGCACAAAAAAATACCCAGGCCCACGCTTTGATGTATAAATTCATTAAAAATACCAATCTTCATTTAACCACTATGACTGAACCCCTAACAGGAGGCCCAGCGGGAGCTCTTTCGTCCAGGGACATTCTGACTATATATACTCCCGTATTCCGTGCCCATTCTGTACTTTCAGTTTCTGCGATTTACTGTAAAACACACCCTCCCTTAATTCTCCAGTTAAGTCTCCTCCCTCTGGCCCGTGAACCTATTCATTTCTGGTCTATCGTGATATTGGTGTCCTACTACCCGGTAGACAAATGTGTTTCGTCTCGGCTGTATTGTATGTTGCACCTTGCAGTGAAATGAGAAACAAGTCAGCGCATCTTGTAGTGAAATGAGGAACAGATTATCACATCTGAGTAATGAGTTTTGTATGTTAGTGGATTATGTATACGTCCCGGGTCATGTGGGCTAAAACCACGATGTCATATTCTGTGTGAAGACACAGGCTTATCTGTGCTGAGAAACAGAATATCACACATGTAGAGACACATGTGCTGAGAAACAGTCATCATGAACGAAGAAACAGATCATCACATTCTTGATGAGAAAAACTTGTTCACATCTTATAGTATAATAGGAAATAGGCAATCCTTAATTTGCTACTTTCAGGGACTTGCCCCTATTATCTCCCTGACCTCAAATTACAGGGTATACTGCCAGATATGCCCCCATTCCACAGAACTCAGCAGCATTTCTATATATATTTTGTGCTCAAGTTGCCTTACCTGTTGTTTTGGATTCTGGTGTTTCAGCCACTTGATCAGTCTAAAAGAGATAATTAGATGCAAATTAAACAAATATTAACAAATTAATTATATTAAAGTTCATTTGTAATGTTAAAACTCTGATGTCATTATTTTTTATATAAAAAAAATCTTTCAAATAATATTTCAGTTACTATGAACACAATTATACTCACACAGACAAATGTTATAATTGTAAAGTGTTCATTAAATCTGCTGCATGTCTTAATTTGAATATTGACAAAAAGAATTGTGTAATATTTTAATTAACCCTTATTACTTATTTACAAATATTCTCTACAGTTGGGTGTTGTATAATGGCCCCTCATATACAATTCTATTTGAGTTAATTGCAGAATATATCTGTAAAACTTTGTCCCCAATAAAGATGGGGGCGGGGGCGCTGTCCACCAGCCCTGTTTATGTTTCTATAACAGCTTAGAACACAAGCTATATCTGACCGCTGACAGTGACACACACACCTTAACTAAAACACCAGATTAGATTAACTGTGTGACTTTATTTGCCTGAAACTTGTCCAGATTTACTGGCCATTAAGACCATACACTGTCATCTTGTTCCCATTTAAAAAGACAATAAAGCCAGCAGTTTAGCTGGTGATTGCATTTTCTAACAGTTTGTGCTGGGCTTATTGACTACGGGCTAACCCACACCAAATTGTTGGCAATAAGGCGGTGATGGTGGATGGTTTGTGAGGTTTTGTGAGACAATTACGTCCAATTCATCTCATTAGGGTTACATTTACCCACCCATTGTTAGTTCGGAGTGATCGCTGGCTCGCAGAATCACATTTGAAATAAAAACGCGAAATAGGAAATGGATAAAAGAGCACTTTCTTTTTCTAAGTATCTAACTGCTTTTAGTATGCCTTGGATGACAATGGTGGCGGAGGAAAAACCACTTTGCTACAAAAACCGCTCCAATCGCCATTTGTATTTAGGAAGAAATGTCAAGCTTTATCCGTATATATTGTCGACCATGCATTTGGAGTAGGTTTTATTGGAGTAGGGTACGTAATTTGATGTGAATGTTATAGGGGACACAAATTACTGCCTATGATTGTGATAGGAGAGATAGAGGCGGTCTCCTCTGTTAAAAGGATACCAGAATTTTAGTAGACCTATCATGCTAAATACTGACAGATTTCAAATAATGCTTGCCAAGTTGCTGTTGCTTCCATGTAGGCCTCAGACTTACTTCAACACATAGGTCCCCCTTTTTTTTCTCTTTATCTCTCATCTTTCAAGACCAGTGAGGTAGGAAGTCAAGCAAGAAGTACAATAAGTAATTCATGACAGACAAATTAAATTCTATTATTCATTTATCTAAATCAACAAGAAATTGTTCTTTTCAACATTCTTCAATTGAAGAACGCTTCCGCTTCTTTTCATGAAATAATTCAATTTTGGCAAATGTAACTGTATCTAGTGCCCTGGTTTAACCCCTCCCCTTGTCAAGTTTCTCCATTCCTTTCAATGTACAGAATATTACGTCATAAAATCTCGCTATAGGCACTTCTGTTCTCTTTGATAGTCAAATCATATTTCATGTTGTTTTTGTTTTTCATCCAAAAAAACGAGTTTTAAGTGATAAAATCTTATTGGACAAAAGTGACTTTTGCACTAAAGCCAGTGATAACAATAAATTCTTCAGCATTCTGTCGGCACCACAAAGGAAACCCATTTTCCCTCTAAATGAAAACAAAACTGCTAGTTAAGGCTAACACAAGAAGGCATTCATCAACTATGCTTTCTTCTCGGAAAGTTCGACTGTAGTGCAGTATGCAAAATAGCATCAGCCATCTGCTTTGATGGAGCAGGATTTTATATATATATTTACTTACACAGTAAATGGAGGCATTATCCAATTGCAGGAACATTTATCGCTGTTTGTCAGTAGGTAGCAGTAAACCCGAGGGGTGTGAATTTGTCGAAGGTACTCGCCCCACGACTGAGGTACACAACATTTTGCTTGACTCTCAATAGATCACTGTTCAACATCCGTCTACCCATTACACTGAGCTACAATTCTTTATCTAAACAACTGTCTTGTTAAAAGATAGCCAGATAGCTTTAATTTGCTTTGTTTTTGCACTCCGCGTATTTCTGAGTCATCTCCTTGGCTCATCTTATTGTCAGCGGTTTTACTTACCAAGTTCCCTCGATAAAACTTTTCCGATGCCACTACAACCAATGTTTTTAACAGTAGTCTTTATCGCTGGTCTGTAAGCATCTTACTAGTTGTCAAAACTTCTTCTAATTACTGCCTTTCTCCGTAACAACCATTCACAAATATCATTACTGACATTTTCAGACAATTTCTCCATCAATTTAACAATTTTACACCTATTTCTACTCCATAATTGCAGTAATTAAAACACAGAGATGATTTCACGGACATTTCGCATGGAAGCTACTTTATCCCATTGGCAAGAATTACCGTTATGAATGAGACAACGGGAGGTTGGCACAGTTCCTACCAGAAATACATTGACCTCTGACCTAGCAACACCAAAACATTGATGCGAGACTGGCTGCTTGCCAGTGCAGCTGTATTTTGTAATTCATTTCAATAAACTGTGGCATGAACTTGAGGCATAATTGAGACAATTTACTCACTGCCATTTGGCTTCTATCAAGGTGTAGGTGAAAAATAGTAGAAAGGGTATCGCATTATCATAGTGTGTATCTAAAGGCCTTGAAGCAGTGGGTCCCCTATGTCTATAAATATCCTGCAAGCCTAATAATGTTTATTGTGTCTTTGACTTCCATCGACTGTTATGAAATGGACGAGATATTTTCTTACCCAAAAGACACCAAGACATTTTTTTTCAATACGTATCAAATCGTTGCAACACGGAAGTAATTCAGATTGAATTGGAAACAATATAGGAGGCAGTCTGATTCTGAGAATGTATCACTGCTTCTAATAATTTATCAGAAAACGTTTAAAAAACCCCACCAAACTATGAATAGTTTCAATACATCGGTTTAGCCATTTTAGAAAATCAACAGGATGTTTGGAACAATACCTGTACCGTTTAAGTTTCATTTTTATAAAGTTGAAATTCAAGTTAAAAAATCTACTTTCACTTTACATATAGTTATCACTTACCCCTTTGTTCTGTTTGCTGATGTCTTCCTTTAGATCCTGCAGTTGAGCAATCATGTCACTGAGTCTGCGCTCCTTGTCCGTCAGGCTACCGTCGCTGAGTAGCATCTGAATGCTCTCTTTCACACGCACATCAGAATTGCCTGGTTTGTCAGCCATATTGTTATTCTCAAGCTCACTGTCGGACTTTGAGCTCAATCGTCGGAGTACACTGTCCATTGACTTTTTCTGCAGTCCAAAATTGGACTTTGTTGTGATATGGTTATTATTATTGTTGAAATGTGTTGAGAAACTAAGCTCGTTGTCCGAGTCAGACCCTTGTCGCACTCTTTGGAGAATTCGTTGTTTTTTGCTCGGAGGTCTGTCCAAGCCGCAGCTGTCCGAGTCCTGAGATTCGCTGTCCGATTTCGTGACAATGTGTAAATGGGAGGGGTCTAATTCTCCGTCACTGTCTTGGTTACTGTCGCACTCACTGATTGGTCGCTCGCTTACGACGTCGTCTTTTGGCAGCTTTGTTGGGGTATTCTTTCGTTTTGAAGACATGCTCCTGCAAAATATGACAACACATGTTGAATTAAAAAAATATGAAGTTACTTTTTTTTTTTTCACAAGTAATAAAAATAGAGCAAAGAAGTTTTAAGGTTGATTTATCGTTATACCAGGTACTTTCTTTTCCAAAAAAACCCAGCGGACTCCGAAGTCAAAATCTGATAAAATATTGCTGAAAAAATCGGAGAATTTTAACCACTGGTTATCAACATACACAGACAGGCAAACTCATCATGGGCCATTGGAAACACTGAAGTGATATTGAGATATACAAGACGGATGCATACAGACAGTCGTATAAGCAAAACTTTTATCTGGAAAATAAAGAAACAATGCTTTTGTGAAAAATGATGTAACCCAAGTCACATGTGTAAAAATTGCATAAACTGTAGGTGTATTAATCTGGTTTTCTGAAGAGCGAGTACAGGGAACCTCGGGCAGACACGGTCGCCTTCACAGAGCTGGTATTGTTGTATACAGGGCGCCTGCAATGTCTGATAGCTGACCCAAGAAAGTGAAAAGTATACACATTTTTTGTTGCTTTTCAACATCTGACTGATGTGCCGAAGCATTGCGAAACAAACATGTTTTCAGGAAGTCAAGGGGTACCCTCACCATTAATCTCCGCTCCAAGGAGACAAACCGGAGGTCTATTTAAACATGTACCCCCAAACAACGCAACTAGTCGAACCTTGCTATTTCAGAGGCAGAAAAAAAACATGAAAAAAAATGTAGAAAAGTATTTCAGATATATACAAGTTCAAATAAACAGATTTTAACCGTCATATGGGACCAAAACAGATCTTGAGTTAAACAAGGTTTTCAAACTAGCATCCTGTCTGAATCCATAGAAAACCATCCTGCTGAACAAAATAATTCTAACTACACTCAACTTAGAACCAATATTATCATGTAAAATCCACCTTTGATGATCAAAAGTTAACTTTGGTTTGACTTTTCTTATGATCATCAGAAAATGTCACCATTTTCACACTGAATTTAAATTGATGAATGTTTCATGCATTAACAGAAATTTTATTCACCACAAAATCTGCACCAAATCAATTTCAAGTCCACTCTGTAAAGATTGAAGCAGAATCACATTTTTAGTATTTGTAAAAAAATGTTGCTTCTGTCAACCAAACAACCATCAATACTATCATTTTGACTTTAAAATATGTTGCCTGTTTAATTCCATCCATATCAACCAGAATTTTTAAATTCAACATGTACTGATTTCACCATACATAGTTAAGAATATAAGCCTACAGGTTTACCACCAAGAGATTTGAAAAGCTTCTGTTTTTTTTAGTTTAGATACGGATACCATGATGAAGACTCAGAGCACTGTAGGTCTAATTGCTTCTGAAATTTAGCGATTGCAAAGGGATGAGGAATTGGTTGATCACTGGTTCCTAATACACCACAAAAGCCATTTTTGTTCTAATATTGCCGTGAGTCTAGGTAAAATAATTCCATAAAGCATCTGAACTATCAAATAATTGCAGTTTTAATATTGCTGAGAATTGGCGTAAAATAGTTCAAGGAAGTATCTTAATTGTTTAATATATTTATTTAACTACTTTTAGCACCAAATCTATCTTTATAAAACCAATTAAAAGAATCATTATGAACACCATTAAAACAGTTTATCCTTCTGAATACATTTAATAAAACACTGTTAAAACAATGCATCATTCTAAAAGTATTTATATAAAACACCATTAAAACAATGCACCCTTTTAAATGTATTTATAAAAAGCACCAATAAAATAATGCATCATTCTAAAAGTATTTATATGAAACACCATTAAAACAATGTACCATTTAAAATATGTTTATATAAAACACCATTAATACAATGCATCCTGTTAAAATGTTTTAAGTTAATAGTAATAAAGTTAAAGATAATCCTGAAATAATGTTTTATATTTAATTTTATTATTAAACTCATTTTTTTATTTCTGAAACATTCTATTATTAAAAAAAAAATCATTTTTGATGCCAACAATTACCTGATACCGTTAAATTCCCCCTGATAGTATTTCCAGCATTAAAGAAATAATGTGTTTAATTACAGAATTTAATGAATTCTGTGGTTTTAATTGTACATAGTTTAGTAGCATGAAGTTGTTTTTGCCTACCTTTGATTATATACCTAGATCACACTAACTGTTCCAAACAGGGGATGATATCTAGTCCAGGGGTTGTTCTCAGGTGTATTAGACAAGATGGAATAAAATTAAGGAAGGAAAGTCATCCTATTTTATATATACGGGTGGGGAATGAACCTTGCTAAGTTCCATGATCACTTCCTACTAGGACGAAGTCTAGCCCCGGGCCACAAACAAATACATAATTGTCACTGATCTGTCACAACATGTATGGATATTCTCTTAACGGAGAATAATCCTGACAAATAATAGGTGGTGTTGTAGCTGCCGTGTACAATCTGTTCTGCCTGGAAGGAGTTGACCGATCTCAGGTAGGAAGAGCGCCACCTGATTGATGGATCAGTGCAATCAGTTTTGTATGATTGATGGGAAGACAATACAGGTACATGTACCTGGTCTACCTGTATGTCTCACCTGTGTTACCTGGCCTGTAACACCTAGCACTGTCAATGTCATTCTATGACTTAGATGCATCAGATGGCACAGATTTGTAATCCATGACTATTTTTATTTTGATATTGTTAACTCTTGCAAAATTGAACAAACAGAATAAGCATTTGTGATTTCTTCCCATATTGCCTAACTGTTGTTGTGATAATGCCTAACTGTTGCCTAAGTGTTATGATAATGCCTAACTATTGTAATAAGGGAAGTGGATGTTCATAGAAGTGATGACATCATCGTATATTGATGGACATAGACCCGGATGTAAATAAAAAAAGTGTATTCCAACACAAAATTGGAAATTTGAGAGAAATAACTGACAAATAATTAAGGTGACCAGAAATGAATGAAATGTCTTGGGACTTCTTACAAGTAAAATTATCAAACTTTGTAAAACATGAGAAATTCAATAAGAGTGTTTGAATTATCTTTTACTGCAACACACACACAGAATATTGCTAATTCCTACAGCTCTTTTATATTAGAAAATAACAATTATGTTCCATTAATATATAGACGGCAAATTTCCATATTCACTCGAAATGTCAAAAATTACTTCGGTCAAAATAAAGACAGAAATCTGAGGTAGAAGATCAAGTTTCTGGAGGAAAAACAAAACAGACTGGGAACCTTAATTGCAAAGTATGAATGAGTGGGAGAAATACAAACACAAACAAGACCCGAATTTTCTCAGGATCTGCATCACTTAGAAGCACTTGACAAAGTCCTTCACATTTGTAGCATGCACCAGATAAAATCTAGTATAGTGGGTGATTAATACACTGAAGTGAATTGTTTTAGCTGAATTGTGTACAACAATGTCACACAGGAAGGTGATTCACAACCAAATACATTAATACGAGTTCTTCTATAAGCTATTTAATACTTCGTAATGAACAATTTGTCAATTCATTGTTCCGACTGTCGTACCAGCTAGTGTCTCGTATCAAACTGTACGAGCGTGACGCACATATTACAGCATCTTATGATCAACAAACATTGCCTTTCTTTGTATTTCCGGCTTGAATGTTAACACTTTAAACAACAGGGAAATATTCTATAAAAACAATGGTTCGTCATTTAAGTCAATTGATTTTAAGTGGAGTGCAAATGTGGAAAAGTATTTATCATTGAAGTGAAAATTTCGCGAAATTCATACGACAAATGCTGACTGTGTTTTCAGAAAATACTTTGTATCCTGTCAAATCTTCCTGTTCAATACCGATACTGACAACTGACTTTTGGTCTCATTATTGTCTATATATTATTTCCGCAGCCGTCTCCATTGTTTCTTTTAAAACTTTAAATTCATTTTCTGTATGTCTGTTGTAGCTATGATTTATTATTTAATTTCTCTTCAACAGCAGGAACATACATCAACCATCCCACAATGATAGAACACAACACGACTATGAATTTTGGGTGTTATTATAGAAAATGAAATTATTTTAATAAGCTTACAGCTTGCACAAAATTGATAATATTCCCAATATGAATTATGAAATGTGTTTTTCAAAAACAAAAACAAAAGAAAAAGTTTCAGAAAAAATCTCATTTAACTATTACTGTTAGTATGACAAAATACAATGAATAAAACTCTTTTTTTTTTAAGTTTGTTTTTTCGCAATGCACATAAGGACATGAAAATCTCAGGAGAGTGTTGTTGCGCCTGGGATTATATTTATATGATGCGAGACACAAGATATGTCGCCAGACACAGGTAAGGGTGATACGTCAATAGGATCACACGTCTGTCACCTACCTGTCAGGTAACACCGCTATACTAGGTTTCAGGTACAGTAACATACCAGTACCCCGAATGTGTACTGATTTAGTCATTGCCTACAGTACTACTCATGCATTCCAATCAACTTAGATTTTCTATCATAATGTCATAGATCTCCCATACCAACATAATTCATTTTTTCATCCTAAAAGTGTTTTTTCGTATATAGGGACCCCATTGAAAATAAGCCCTCTTTGGTTTTGAAGGATTATCCCAGTTCTGGGCTAACATATGAAAACTGATATAAAGTTTTCAAACTACCTCATATTTTTTATCAGATGTTTTGTTTCTGCATGCCTTTTACCTGAATATAATAAAATCAAAATTAAAAAGGTCCTAAATGAAGTTCCAAAGTAAGACGTTACAATCTTCTCGTTCCTACCTGATTCCATCGTGTACCCATCCATTACGAAAACTTTAAGGAATTGAAACTGATCCTCTGCAATATAGCATCCCTTTAAAATTTCGTCACATTTAAATGTCTCTTCTCTCCTTTTTAACGAACTATCAAACACCATGATTCGAAACATCCGAGTCGCAGCTCACATATTGTCAACTTTTTAAATGTCCGACACAGCAATCCTACCATCAATTAAATACCACAGACAAAAGCTCGACGGACAAACAATAAACACGGGGTATACAATACACGATATTAAAACAGAATATTTAACTCTATGACGGGGCAGTATTCCCCTCTACCTACGTACAAATATCCACCGATAACTTATAATCATTGATTCATCTATCTTGATGAAACAGCACATTTTATTGTTTCAAACAAATTAAAATATTTTAATCAGATTGTTAGATTTTGACCTTCAAAAAATCCTTCAAAGTACCCCCCTCAAATCTCACAGAATTCCTTATGAACAAAAACACTATTTTGAACAATATTTTCCTTCCCCTAAAACACAAAAGTTTTAAAGCCATTAAACACAAATTAATCTCAAATTTTTGCCCCAAGTAAAAATGCCTTTTTTGACAACTTTCTAACATTACCTAATCAATGTATTGTGACTACAACCAGAAATAGAGTTAGAAGGCTATGACAAATTGTGCATGGTGACAATGTTGTGGTAAATACTTCCTGATGGCAGTATATTTAACTCTGAAATTACTTTCCCCTTTATATTTTTGTGTGTGATATTACAGGTGTCACTTTACAGAGTTGTATTGTAGATTGCTTAATGTGGAGGCAACAAAGTCCTTCCAGTTTTCAAGTTTACCAAAGATGATGTATGTAGTGTAGAGATTGTCAATAATGCAATTTACAAGACGTTGATCACACAATCTGGTTTAAACTTTATCACGGTGAAATTGAGTCTTCATCGAGAGAAGTGAATGCCTTTATCATATGGATAGAGTGCCATTTAACAGATATACCATAAACCCTTGATATATTATACTGCCACCATTTGTCCAGAGAAATGTTGGCGTTATAAAGGGGTTTGACAATAAATTGAGGGAAAAATACAAAACTATTCTTCCAAAAAATAAGAAAAATGGACATTGAAATATGTTGGCGGTAAACGAAGTGGCAAATGAAACGAGGGCATTATATCAATGTTTTACTGTACATATCTATTAACTGTACACTTGAATTGATATTTGGATCTTTAAATGGCACAATTTTGCAGATAAATCTATTCTTTCAAAAAATCTTGCTCATATTTGATTGAGCTGAATTTCTGTTTAAGTTAATTAATCATTTATATTTATAATTTTGATGGAATTTTACTATGTTTAGAATAAAAGACAACATTTTAATAAAAATAAAAATATGACTTAAACATCAACTAAGCCAGTTACACTGATACGTAGCAATTTTCAGCAACTCCTGACAGATAATTGTTTTGAAACCTGATCACAGGTGTAATGTTACGTGGGAGGACCGAGTACCTGGCCGTCATCTGGCCGGGCATCAATCTGTCTACCAACATAAGACGGAATCTACTCTGTTAAGGAAGTGGGACATTGGCAACCCACCACCAGGTAGCAACGGCCAGTCTACTTCAAACGGTCAGGTGACAGGTGCCCCTGGTCAAACTGTGGCGACATTAGAGGGTGATAATACAACATAATGAGACTGTCACCGCCTTTACTGTATCAGCTGTGTTTTATGGAGCAGCATTTTAGCAGGGCACTCGTCAGGTTTACAACCTAAATCACACTGGTTACATAACATATTGTCATTTAAATTTCCCCTCACATGCACTTTAACAGGTAAAGCCATAAAAATAGAACAATTGTGTCTAACTCTCACAATATATATCCCGTTTTTATCTCCGAAATTATGTTACAGAACATTAATCAAAACTGTCATGAAATTTAAGCAGACAGCATTGAATACTAAGGACATTTAATGCTGAATCATTGTGTTTATGGAGTAAGACAATGACATATAATCTTACGAACCACCACCACCACAATACAACAAATATTTGTATTGTTTTAATAAATGTGCTGAATCAGAGTATGTAATTGTTTGCACTAATACATAAGTAGGTATGATACACCTGAACGTAGAATATATTCTAGTGTCTACATAAAATCGCCCTAACCCTCACATCGGCTCGGCCACTGTATCTCATTAGCAGTGTAGACAATAGACTACCTTTGTTTTACAGACCTGTAGCTGACAGGGTACCATTTAAACCTTAATAAGACGAAAAATATAGGTCTCTATTAAAGAAACTCACCTCAGCTGTCCGATCTTACTCCCCCACTTTCTGTTGTGATTTTTTTTCCATCTGATTGCTAACTTTATTTTTACCTGAGATGAAGCTAGTCCGTGAGCCAGGCATACCTGTGTGGCTAGCATTAGTCTCTATCTAGCCGATTATGCAGAGTGAGGATACATGATTTTTAATTGATTCACCTGTTGTTTCAAAAGACAAAGGAAATGTCTTTATTGTGACAATGGCATGTTGGCCAGGTGAGGATTCACACTCCGCCTCCCCTTATCGGTGGATAACCTGGCCATTTCGTACACAGATACCACACAAGTGAATAGGTAAATGAAAGCACAGGAAGTAAAGCAAACTCTCTCTTTATTTGTCACTCATTTAAGCTGTATCCGTGCAGGTATAGAGGGAGGATGACGATTAAAGCATTGACTGGGTTAAGGAATAATTGGCTAAACAATTAATACATTGGCTATACCATTAATACATTAGCTATACCATTAATACATTGGCTATACCATCAATACATCAGCTATACCATTAATACATTGGCTATACCATTAATACATTGGCTATACCATTAATATGTTGGCTATGCATTTAATACCATTAATTCTGGTTTAGTAATTATTACATTGATTGGGTGATTAATACATTGACTAGGTTATCAATATATTGACTGTAAATTTAAATACATTGATTTTGGCCGAGTAATTACTATTACACTGTTCGGGCAAATAATACATTGTCTGGACAATTAATGAGAGTAATTCATTGGCTGACTGATTAATACATAGTCTGGGAAATTAAAACATTGGTTGAATGATAAATGTAATTAATACATTGGGCAAAAAAAATAATACATGGCTTGGCAATTAGAAAATTGGATGTACAATTAATACACAGGCCGGGGGAATCAGTGGAACAAAACCTATCAATTCCCAATCACCTGTATGATCCGACACCAAAATTACTGAACACCTGTGCAATCTGAAAACTGGGTAATACAATAACTGTTCCACCATAACTAACAGATAACCAGTAAACCTGTCCAAAACGACCAAACTTTGTTAAGCAATATATCTGTGAGTGTACCCTCTATATAAAGACTTCCTGGCAGAATTAACCTTTTCTCATTACAGTGATATTCATATGAATCTTACTGAACTAAAGAAAGAATTGCTTTGTTATATAAATCACACCTTTGACTTTTTAATACAATATAGTAAAGTATAATACAATGCACTATAGTTACAGTATTTTTAATGCTATACAAGTTATATCCTCATATACAGAAGGAGAAGCTGGTCACATTTTTGCCATTTTAATACAATACATTACAATACAATACAATACAGTACAATACTAGTAACCATCTTTTTAATACTATATTTACGATGCTTTGATACAATAGTTATATAGTTATATAAGAAGCGCGAAGTTAGTGTACTGTTCTAGCCTGGTCAGTCACTTGTGCCTTTCATTGCTGGGGGCCCCTGTGAAGGCCAGTCCTGTCCCTCTGTTGTTTTGACACTACAGAAATCATGTGTAGCCCCCAGGTAGGACAACCTTCAGCCCAGCTGAGTCATTAAACTTCAAACCAGAAACAAAAGGAAAACAAGGGAGGACACAGCCAAAAACACAGAGACAAGCATGTCAGCGAACATGATTCAACAACACCTTCTGTGACCCGGGATTAATCTTAACACAAAGAAACAATGTTGCCTTTTCACAATATCCTGTCATATATCTCTCTTATCTCGGCCCTACAAAGCCAAATATCTAATTCTTCTAATATTAACAATCTTACACATCGTAAAAACAAAGAGGCTACATAACGTCTTTTTCAATAGGTCATAAAAACGTTTGTATCCGATTTGAAATGAAGTGTCATTCATCTTCACGGTGATGTAGAATTGTCACACGATTTCATTATTTTGTGTAAGACTAGGGATGATTGTAACATCTGTTTTAACCTTCCCTGTAATATTATAATGGTCCTGTTAGTACAGTGTACACCTCATTACTCTCCATCCCCATTGACTTCTGTGCACTGCTTCAGGTTTCCGCTCTTCAACTAATAATCCTCCGTCAACAATTCTAGTACCCATAACACTTATCCCCCACCCCACTATCTTGCGACCTCGTCCAATACGGAGGGACCACAAGAGACACTCAAACTCTCCTTGCTTTTGTAGTCAATAAGATTGTTATGGATGACATGACATTCCATAACATTATAGAAAGTTCTGTGCTTCGGCAGATACTTATAAGCTTTTCTACCTATTATATCCCTTTCTTCTTTCTGTGACTTGTAAGCTTTCCTACCTATTATATCCCTTTCTTCTTTCTGTGACTTATAAGCTTCTCTACCTATTATATCCCTTTCTTCTTTCTGTGTATCTTCTGTCGATCACATATATCTGATTATTCTATGTCACGTTTTGTTTTACATTAATCGTCATTCAGATCTGTTGGCCATGTTTTAGGATCTCTTTATACCTTATCACTCTAAAAAAAATATATATACATCTATTTATTGTCCCTGTAGCTCTCACACATTTTCTTCTGTACACATCCGGAACACTGTTTCAATTGATATTTCAAAAATCAATTTTTAAATGTAACTCAAAAGTTTGTTTTGTGCTATTTGTAACAACGGTTCATTACAAGGGAGATTAAAGCCAGCATCAAATTGAATTAATTCCGACAATAATGTCACTTACTGTTGCTGAGGTAGGCATGTTTTTCTAATCTATTGTCACAAGCGGGTTTTAAAGTTTTAAAGGGTTTTAAAGGATAATTGCGATTGTTGGTGGATTGCATGTCAAAGTAGGATATGATATATACCCTTCCCTGACTGTAGTCAGGAGAAGTGTAGTTGACTGACGGGGACCCCCAGCTCCATCTCAGCCTTCCACTCAGAGCTAACCTCCATCACTCCTGATTAATTGATCTGACCAAGCTATAGGACAACTGTACAAAGTTGTAATTAAATGTAATATTGATCTGCAAATTAGTTCATTTCTGTCTACTTAGTATCATCCCAGTATTGTTCACACAATATCCTGTCGGCTACAATAGCTCCATAATTCCACCTGTCTCTGTAATTGATTTTTTATTCTTTGTCAAATTGGAACATCTAATGCCGGAGCTATTCTAATTGATTGCTGTGTTCAGCCTCTGGAGCTTTGGGCTCAGCCTCTATCTCTAATGGACAAGCAGTGCTGTTCTAATCACAGCTATGTTGTTGTGTATTTCAAATTAAACTGCCGCTTTTCAAAAAGTGCAAGTGGTGTTTATCTGACGTAGGAACACAAAAAAAATAACCATTTTGCACAAAAGACTTCAGTGCCGTCATTGAAGACGCAAACAAAAAATGGAATTGCTGCTGTTTCCTACCGAGAATAGTGACATTACACTACACACATACAGACTTTGTCTGACAATCGTGGTTTTTATAGAATACAAAAAAATCCAATAATTACACATTAAAACGGAGTAATTTAATTGATTTGTAACTCGTTTCCTCTGTATTAGGAGACAATGATCAAGGGGTTAGCGTAGGGACAATGCTTGCGCTGTCACACGCAGGCTCACTGGGATAACAACCCACGAATTGTAATGTCATAATATTCAGATATATAATTATATAGCGTTTCATTTCTTAGAGGCTGGAAAGAACATTTCATTTTGACATTAGTATATTGTAAAGAATATCTGATATGACACCATATTTATTTTCCGATACAATAAAGAGAAAGATAGGATGAAGATATCACATATTACCATATTATCTTGAATACCTAATGTCAACTGAACTATCATTAAAATGACTTTACACACAAATATTGACAAAAATCATAAAACAAATTTAACTTATATCTATTTTGTCATTTTTCCAACTTTGGGAAAATTTTCAGCTTTTGATTATCAATATAACTTATGATTGATAATACACAATCTTTTTTCTGATAAAAAGCTTAATAAATATATTAACCTTTATGAAATAAACAAATATAGAAATTAAGAAAAAAATGATATTGAATGTATTGAATGTAACTTAAAACATGGAAAATATATAATTTTATTCATACATATTCACATTTTTTTTTATCAAAGCCCACATTATAAAGTTTTATTAATCTCTAAATAAATTTCAAACACTAGTTTTTTTTTAAATCTTTAAAATACTTTTTACCTTTATTGCAGAAAGTAATGAACTGATTCTTACACCAGACAGGTAATTTAACTAAAAACGTCACTATGATGGTCATGCTGTCCAAGGTCTGGTTTGGTCTTCACAGTCTGTAGGACATTGTACCGCTAATTAAATATAACCTTAAATGGTCAAACTGAATGGTCTTCCATGAAAAGCTCGGCCAGGACCAAGGTCAATTACCCACCGAAACTTAGAGCAACAGGACCTACTGGTCAATATGATACGACCTTATTCAGAACTGCTGGACCTAGGTCAATACGACCTAATTTAGAGGTATTCTGGGATAAGCAGGGTGATTTGTGGCATTGTGTGGAAATATTTCTAAACATGACCATCAATGTCTTGTAGAATAAATCTTAATTATTGAACCGATGACAAGAGTATTGGTACCACAATGGTCGTCAATGATACGTAGGAAATGCAGCCTTTACTCAAAATTTATCACTGAACTTTGGCAGTTTTACCGACATACGGGGGGGGGGGGGGGGGGGGGGATAGAGAAGAAATTTTGTGGAATTGTCCAGGTAATATTTTTCTTTCTGGTATAAAGATGGAACAAACCAAGAGATCAAAAGAAGAATCTCGTCAACAAAATTACAAAAGTGTTGTGGCAGACACTTACATTTCAGATAACACAAAACCTTTTTGTAAAATAACCCGTCATATACAGCGACTACTTCACAACTAAACAAAGCAATGTTATATGTTACTATAGCATAACATTTCATAATGATTCTGTTATGCGAAGTACAAGAGATGTACAAAACCTCCTCGAAGTCCAGGAAACGCTAACGGGAAAAACCTACACAAGGGTTTCAGTTTTCAAGATATGTTAAATGCGTAATATACAGATTTTTTTCCCAGGACACTCCACTTAAATTTCATTCATGGGAAGTGTTTGTTTGATTTTCTTTTACAGTTCTGATTTACAGGGAAAAAAATCAGTGACTAGTTTGAATAGGTGAATTTGATGCTTATCACTCAGTAGAATTAATAAAATCCAAACTGTTGGGGCTGCCAGGTACCGATATGGCAGTGAAAAAGATTAAGGGGCACATGTGTTGGAAATAAACTATACTCTAACCAAACAATCTGCTAGTTTTGTTCTTTTATCATGATAAATCTAAAACAAAACCCCCCAGAATTGTGTAAATTTCTCCTCAATCTGATTTTTGTTCCCGAGCTAAGATAATACAACAGTTGAGCATGGCCGTTTGTCAATTCCGTGTCATAACGTTGGAACATATGGACCTACCCCCAAAGCTGCTTTGTTTCAAACTCTTAAGATAATTTTGAGTTATTGTAGTTTTCTACAAGAAAAAAAGTCGTTTCAAGTTAAAAGGCCTGTCAGAAAGTATTATGAAGACTGGCCTCGAATATCATCTGCCAAACTATATGACATTTTATATGCTCTGCTCCATTTCACCAAGATAACCCTGACAGTGATGAGGAGCCAACTATAATGTATGCCACACAAAAGATACTTTTACCAAAAAAAAAATACATTTTTCTTAAATGAGTTCTTATGTTTTAACTTTTGGCATAATGAATCCATGTTGAAAAGTGACAATACAGCTGCGGAAACGTTTGTTAACATAAGCACTTTATTTCAAAAACGAGACATCTCCATCCAACTTTACCTTAGCTAAACGCGAAAAAACCCTAGTATCTTTTATTATTCATTTCATCGTCTTTTTATGTGTGTTTATCAAATGCCTATCAGAATGGTGATTATTTACCTTATCATTCAGGTGATTTATAGCCCAATATAAATAGACTTTCAGTAAATGATTTATAAATTCTTCACATTCACAGAAAACTTATCTTGATATTTCTTAGAGCACTGAAATATTTGAATTTAATATTTCCTGTAATAACCTAAGATGTTTATAGCTATCAATAGCTTCAAAACAGGACACAATATTTTATTATGAAAATTTTGTACAATATTATTTAAATATTAATTTATAGAGTATAGTATTTGCAATTGAATTTAAATCCTTAATATTTCATAAACCATTTTCAGTTTAGCTGGTACCTTTTTAATTTTCTAAATTTTCACAGTATTCTTCATTCAGAAGACTTTAAAAACCTTTTCAGATTTTGATAAGTAGAAAACCAAAATTGAATATGTATAAGATTTTAACAAATGAACAAAACTATTGTAATGCTATTTTTTTTTGAAGACTGATTGAATAATAAGTTTTAAATATATCTTTTAACCGTTTCTTTGTATTTTTGATAAGGAATTAAAACATTTTTAAAACTGACATTTCTTTACAATTGGAAAGATCCAGTGACTTATATCTATGCCAAAATTGTAAATCATCGTCATCAATTGGTGATCTGCTTTAATAAAGTAATGTTTGTCACTGAAATAAGTATTAATATTTTGTAAATTTCAAATTTGCTAAATAGTTAGTGTCAATATCAACAATAGTTCATTTTATGAAACAATGAAGTCACAGAATAATTTATACTTGTAAAAATCTGACAATGGTTTATAAACTATTTTAAATCAAATCTTAAACAACTCACATTACTTTAAAATTATATAGATTTGAAGAAAGATATTTAAGAATTTGATGACAGCGACAATATTTCTGAGAAAATATCAAATAAATGTAGTTAATCAGTCAACATTATCATGAATTTATAATCAAAGAAATTTTGAATTTTTACCTTACGTACGACATTTACAGTGGTTAATCACAAAAATTAAAAATATCATTACACATGTGTGACCACACGATTGACACATGTGTGACACGTGAATCAATGACAATGTCCAATAAAAATCCTCTACACATTGCATGGTCAGACAGGTACTGTAGCGCAGTACTGTACTGTACTTCCAACTGTTGAGAAGCACCTCTCGGCATCGGAAAAATGTAAACAAAACTTTCGCGAGCAACACAACATGCAGCATCATTTATATCCATCCGCTACTTTCCTTACACAGGTGTGTCAGCGTACCTGTAGCGGTACATACCAGTGAGTAACAGGTGAGCAGCATACCTGTAATTAGCCCTACCTGACAGGTGTGTGGACCCCTCCATGTAATATATCCTACCTGAGAGGCTGAATCAGTACTGGATGCATCCTGCCCTCCTATACACCTCACACAGTAGTCACACAACAGTAGGTATGTACACAACAAAAGCCAGGCCCCATATTGTAGTAGGCACACTAGGCCACCGAGGGCCCCCTCCTTTGGGCAGCCAGCCAATCAGGGGGCGGCTGGCTAGTGTGCTGACTGATGGACAGGGATGCTGAGAGGAGCTACTACTACTGTAGGAGTACAATGCTGCCTTTCTCACCACCATCAACAGGAGCTACCAGGGGGCCTCTTAGGGGCACCTGTCCATACACCAATTATTGTCAACACACCTTCTTAGATATGGCTTATACACAGAAAAAACGGAGGTACAGATGGGGGAGGCTTCCCTTTGGTAGACATGAATGAAAGAAAATGTTTGACACTAATGGTTTTGATAAAATTCTAAAACAATATAGATCCTGATCTAGGTAACTAACAAACAAGTTTTTAAACAAACCTGCTGCATTATATCAACAAGTTCAAGCTGTCACATACAGTTACAATGCTATATATTTCATTCCTGTTTACAATAACATGTTTATTTGAAATTTAATCAACAAATTGTGATTTTATTTTTATTTTTCTATTTATTTTTCTATTTATAAACTATTGACAAGTAGAATATAAAGGTATATATATTTACAGCTGTACTTGTATATAGGTACAGTACTTAATTGATAAGAAATTTAAGTTCAAGTCATTTATTTCACAATTGAATGAATACAACTTTAAGTATTAAGTACATAAATAAATATCTATTGTCTATAGTTTAAAAAATTGTTTGCTATTAGCCAAGACCTGAATCAATATTTTCCTGGAATGTTGTAAAAAGCATTAAGTGTCTATGTGCATATGTATTGGATATGTGCATTCAGAATGTGTTACATGACAAAAAGAAGTTTTATATAAATTCAACAGAATAAATATTACAAATTGATGTTGAACAACAAAACTATAAATCTATATCATATACATCAATCCTTGATTGCTATACATGAAAGCAACTTGCTGTTAAAAAAATATGCTGCATAACACTTTCACCAAAAACTTTAAAAGTCTGAAAATATTTACAAAACAATTAACGTTCTGAAAAGAACAATTCATATTCCCGTTCTAATTTTTTCACAATCTGTGTAAATAAATAAATGAATGAATAAATAAATAAACAAATATAATCTCTGTTTATAATGGTTGTTGTAGGGACAGGGGACATAACCCTGTCTTCTGTGACACAGATCAGATCAATACTGGAGCCAGCCCATAGCTATCTGTTATAGACCTATCACACCACTGGTAGATAGGGACATACCACCATATCATTACCGTGTGCCTTGACAGAGGTCAGAGTAGTCTCAATGTTTCTGTTTGTAAATATTTAAAATAGGATATACATAGCTTTCAATTCTACTGAGATCAAAATCAGGATAGAAGACTTTTGGAAGTCACAACTGAAGTGGAGGAGTAAATAGGGCTCCCTTTGACATTCAATACCAGATGGTTATCTCAAGACTTCACATACTTCTTAATCTTTCAGAAAAAATATATCATTGAACACAAACATCCTAACTTATATGTGGGGTAGGTCATACCTGTTGTCCTGGTGAAATTTAATTGATATTAATTCTAAGTTAACATTTACATAAAGTCAGTGAATTGTTTTCTTTCTTATATTTTTTTTATCGCAGAATAATTGTGAAACTGTCTGAACAAATAACATCGTATAATATAGTTTTCTCCCAAAACAAATTCATTTAAAGAAAATGAAAAACAAATTAAATATTTCATTTCAAAGTTTAAGAAAATGTCTTGCATGAATTTAAAACTTGTTAAATATTAACTTAGAGTTATGAAACAATGGCTCGAGTGTACACTGCATCATATCCTGTCTTCTTCTAATAAACTTTCTCATTATTTCTATAATTTACAAACAATGTGAACAATTCACAAAGTCAAAAAACCATCTATGTCCATTTCAGTCCTTTAGTCGAAAGGGACTAGATCTATAACAGATGGATGAACAATAAAAACGGAGTTAAAAAACAAGACACTTAAAAAAAAGAAGTGTGTAATTGATCACTTAGAACATATTTCATGTATCATTTGTCTCACGATGGCTGGAAAACATCTCCTTTAAACTCCGATTGCTTATTTATCAAGCCAGTGGCACGGGGAACACAGGAAACAATACATTGTTTTAGGTCCCCCCAACAGATGGTTCAGGTCAGCTATAGGGGAAACATATCCCTCCAGATTAAGCACTTCCTTCCCAACGGTGACACTAGATAGTTAATTTACTTTTTCTCTCCCCCATACACACATCAAAACTAATCCTTACTCCTCACATTAATGGCTCATTAAATAAAAACACCAGCCTCCTACGGAACGCCACAATATCAAAATAGTGAGGGAAAGCCGAGAGGCAACAGGAGTATTATTGAAACCAGAAATCACAGATTGTTTCGGTCACACAAGGTAATATTCATTT
The DNA here is from genome assembly GCF_002113885.1 of Mizuhopecten yessoensis. NCBI lineage: Eukaryota > Metazoa > Mollusca > Bivalvia > Pectinida > Pectinidae > Mizuhopecten > Mizuhopecten yessoensis. The sequence continues at coordinate 222,795 of NW_018408465.1, forward strand.
CAGGAACTTCACAAACGAGGCTAATAAAAACACCTCATCACAAAAACAAAAGACGAGGAGTAGGGTTTAGTTAGTCAGCAGCTGCAGTCCTGGGCCTGGGATAGGGGGCCGAATTACATCACTTAATACCCCAAACATGTTACATACATTCAACCCGAATTTGCTCCAGTATTCACGATATTCTTTTGTTGAATGATTCGACACACATCAACTTTGCACAGTCCCATGGCAACAACAGGCAAATGGCACAAAGTCATGTGTCTTTTGTTACATCAATGATCATTGGACGAAACCAATCCATCAGAATTTTCTTAGAAGAAGAGGGTAAGATGGGTCTCCTCGATGTTATCGATAAGATTCAAAATACCAACTTTTCTGTGGTGCAGTATACCCCTATGTCTAAGCAATATATATGGAATTCTGACCGGACCTAAAGGCACATACCTTCAGTCTTATTGAAATAATATTTTAAGTATAAAAGTAGCTTATGCCTTTTTGAAACATTATGTTAAGTATAAAAGTTTAAGGTACTAAAAACCGATAATCTTTTAAATTTTCTTATTTTCTTCCTTTCGAAAAAAAAAAGTTTAAACTTGCAAATATTTTCAGAAATTTGGGGAAAAAATTAACATTTACATGTGCAACTCATGATAATACCTCTGCTTCACAATTTTTAAAATTTCAAAATACCAACATACATATTATATGACTAGTTAAAAAGACCTAACATTCTTCATACAATCCAGACGTATCAAGACAAATAAACAAGACCATCGCTATCCTTTTAAATCAAATCAATTAAATGTCGGAATTAGATTTAGATATGTGGAGCTGTTCCGTTGCCACGGTAAAGCGTTTTGACGGGACTCTACCGTGTTCCATTATGTTTCCATGTCGGCTCGCTTCTCTACTACTACTGCACTTTATTGCCCCTTCTGGAAGCACTTTTAAAACGAAGTGAAAAAGTTGTAGCAATTTATTTAAGTACAACCTTGACCTGGTTTTAGAATGTTTAAAAGCCGAAAATCTTTGAGCATAAAAGTTTGAAATGATACAACATCCTCAGCTGATGTGCTAAGGTTCTAACAAGTAAAATAAACAACTCTTGAAAATTTCAGAACAATTTAAGTGCTTTTTCTAAAAAGTAGGCAACCCAAACAGGATGCCGGCCTGTACGCAACACAATGATGAATTGTCGCATTATCAAGCTTCCCAACACTTTATTAAATTCAGCTGGTCTCAACTCCTTTTCACAAGATAACTTAACAAAACAACAATCCAAAAAAAGCATTTTGCGATAAAAAAATTACAGGAAATGTTTCTTTTGCCAAAGAGAGAAGACTATGAGTCATTATGTATAGAGAATGGAACGGGGCTATGGAAAAACGGAGCGACATGGGCGCAAAAAAAAAGACAAAACGGAGGAGGAAAATAGAAATTCTGTTGCGATTAATAATACATTCCACTCCTATATACTTTATAATGATGTTCGTTTCTATCACAACGTAAACGTTGTTTTGTTGATGAAAATAAGCGAGGGTCTGAAGCCAATTTACTTTAAAGGAGTAAGTAATCACGACAACATTAGACTAACTACACTACAAAGACGGCCCAGTTATTAATGGGGTGATAAGAATGATTGGGAGCACTAACAAACAAAATGGCCACTGATAGGATCGGAGCGGGTTAAACAGGGAAAGTCCCACAATGGTTTCGGCCTGTTAGCCTCACCCAATAACAGAAGGTTCCTCCCCTAACCCTTTAGTAATTACTATCAAATGTAATAAAGCTCAGACTAAAGACAGTGCAAAAGAGAAGTCCCTCCTACTTTACGATAAGATGTTGGGATAACGATATTAAAGATAATCACTAACTTTCACAATACATCTATCTGTTAGATTGTTTCAACATTTCGGTCGGAACCTGCCAGTCATGGTCTGGCTTCCATTGTGCCGGAATTTATACACAAACGAACAGCGGCGACAGAACCCTACATCTATGAAGATATATTCATCATTGATTCCAAATATTTGATTGTTTCAACATTTCTGTCTGTAGTTTGTAATTTGTTCCAAGCTTTCACGGTGTAGTAGCAGGGGGCTGCAGTAGGCATAGGCCTGTTGCTGAGACCACAATCAAAATTAAAATTAATAACATCAAAATTGTATTTGAGCTGACATTGTGGTTTATGATTGTTGTAGATTAAAGCCCATAAAACTAATAAAAATATGGAAATAATTCATGTGCAAATATCTTGAAACAATGCCAACTGTTGAATAATTTGTTAATTTATTGTAAAGAATAGCTTATTATTAATATTAAAACCATTCTGTAAATGTGTTGGGTGGAACAGGAAATCATACTCTGAGATAACAGAATTCTGGGGTTTTTATCTTCCAATTCATAACAATTATTTATTTTTGGTTGACTGATGTAGATGTAACTGCGCTCAGCACAGTAACATCACCAGGACTGAGCAACGTATCCCATAAACTTCTTATACATGTATTAACAGGTAGCTGCAGTGGTTGCTGAGTTGCAACGGTACACAATAACACCCTCAAGTAATTAAGAGTTTTACACTAAGTTATACAGTGTCAGGGCACCATACACCAAGTTATACAGTGTCAGGGCACCATACACTAAGTTATACAGCGTCAGGGCACCATACACCAAGTTATACAGTGTCAGGGCACCATACACCAAGTTATACAGTTTGGGGCACCATACATAAAGTTATACAGTGTCAGGACACCATACACCAAGTTATATTGTGTCAGGGCACCATACACCAAGCTATACAGTGTCAGGGCACCATACACCAAGATATACAGTGTCAGGGCACCATACACCAAGTTATACAGTGTGGGGCACCATACATCAAGTTATACAGTGTCAGGTCACCAACACCAACCAAGTTATACAGTGTCAGGTCACCAACACCAATTTATACAGTTTTTGGGCAACATACACCAAGTTATACAGTGTCAGGGCACCATACACCAAGTTTACAGTGTCAGGGCACCATACACCAAGTTATACAGTATCAGGTCATCAAACACCAATTCATATAGTTTCGGGGCACCATACTACATGGTGTTATACAGTGTTAAGGAACCATACATATTGACTGGGTTAACTATTTGGAATGCCATTTGGGTGAAAAAGGCCAAAAACACTGCCTTTTATGAATCAGAAAAATGCATGCTAGTGTGTGCGGTATTACAAGAGGAGTTTAATGATGATAAGCTTGGGCCTCGTCACTTTAGACTTTTCTACAGGTAGAAGGAAATCATCAGGATACATAATAAAGTAACTCTTATTAATGACTCCCCCGTAATGACTTTGGCCGCCCATTCCAATATCAAATCATTAACATGCATGTAAATACTGCATCTAATGCTAAAACTAATTTTCTCCGTAATTCTTCAAGAAGATGGACCAACATTGATTAGGAGAGCGTCTTGTTCATATAAATCTCGTTTTCACTGAAATCACGGACCAATACTTCCATTACAACAAACCAGCCAAAAAGAACTCATCGCGTCTCAAAAGTTTTAAAACCATAAAGTGATATATCTCTCCAATAATCATTTGACTGTTATGTCTTTGGTGTATTGAACAAAAGACGAATAAAACACATGGAAAAAAATATTTTATTAAATAGTATCCATGTTTGCTCAATATTGTTCAAATAGCATTAAAAAACAATGAAATTTGTATGGTTAAGAAAAGCATGTAATAAATGAAGGGCAGGATAAAAAAAGATCTAATTCCACTCAGTTAAAGCAATAATTTTCTGTTTCTTACAAAGGTATCTTAAAGAGAATGACACAAAAGAATGTGAAATTTTAAAATAGGATGATTCCTTGGACTGGAACCACTTGAAACGAAAACAACAGCCATCTTTCTTCTTCAAACCTTTGAATAAACTTTGGCGTTCCACAAAAGTTTGATATATCCAGTGATGTTATCTTCGGTAAAGCAATGCCAAACATTGCCGAGTCTTTGTACATGTCGGAGCCTTCATTATTCTAATTAGTAGAAACGGATACCTGTGTACAAATATCATTAGGATAAAATACAGGTATGTTATCATCTTAACAATATTTATTCAGGTTGCGGGGACACCTGTGGAGAGACGGATAGATACAGAGGCTACCCAGAGCGAGGTATTAACAAAGCAGAGCCCACAGCCGACGGCCTTTGATGTTTTTGAAAGAAACATTTGAAGAACCCCGTGGATACACGCTGGCAGCAATATCTATAAATGTAAAGTTTTATTCCTTCCGTTGTTATAGAAGTTCTGGATGAAAAGCAAAAATATCACAGGCAGTGTCTGTGTACTGCTAGCCACATCTTTTTGGTGGGTTGTTTATTTTCACACACCATAAAATCTGGCCAATCCTCTGTATATCTTATGTGCATGCACTTAACAGTCTTCATTCTTTGAAAACTAGTCTGCTAGTGAATACAGGAAGCAGGTTTTATGAATACAACAAAGAGTATATTATATACACACTTACACAAGTTTAAACAGAAAATGAGGGCGAAAAAGGCAAAGATTGAACTGCGTTGAAAATTTCTTAGTATACAGTATATTGTGTGATTAGCCCCCATCGTTAGAATATTGAATAGTTCAGAAAAAATATGAGACTAATAATTTTGGTCACTTTGATGTCAAATGCTAGCTACAAACTAGGGGAGATAAGCTAGTAGAAGATTGCTTACTTGGGAGCTGGTACCTGTCTATGCTAAGAATTAACATCCCAGCTTGATTTCACCTGATGCTCTGGGACCCCAAGTGGTCCCTATCGACACCCCTGGGAGTCCTCCCAGTCTGTCATTTTATCCCCTTCAGTGCCTTCCCTTGCTTCAGGAGATACCATTATAAATACTTATGTTTATCATACAAAGGGAGTAGAATTGGAAGTGTTGATTATTAAACACATTAGCTGTAAATCTTGTGAAGAAATACAACACCCAGCCTTCCCTTGAGAGAGAGATCATATTCCCTGATAATACCAGAGTTCTCAAAACAATAAGGCCTGCCTTCTGTGGGGAGATAAACACTGGCCTGCAGTGGCTAGATGGCCTTACACATGTCACCCTAGTACAAAGGTCATGTGATTCTCATCTCCCTGGACAGGAGTTCTAATGGACTGATTGGCTGAAACCAATGTGACATGGCTTCTGATTGGCTGGGTGTGATGCAACCTGTCCTCTGATTGGCCTGGAGCATGACGGGGAGTCCCTGTAGAGGTCCAGCTTATCCCAAACCCTCCAGATTTAATCTCTCCCAGACAGCAGGCAATGATCTCTGTCAAAGCCAGTATTTGTTTATACATGTCATTCTCGGAAGATGATGAATCTGTACTTGGGTACAGTTCTGTACAGATAACGCAGGTTTTCAAACACAATGGAGTTTGGAATATACTGAAGTTGGAAAACAAATTCACAAAAATAACTTTTTCAAGGAAAAAAATCAGATGTACAGATATCCAGTAATTCCTCATAGTGATATTCCCTCACTCTGCCATTTTTAATATTGGTTTTTATAATATCATCCTTATCATCTTTTGCCTTTATTCTGACAGGTGACATTATATATATTCCAAATTTAATCCTATTAATAATTATCAAAATCTTTATATCCAACTACAAAATCAAACACAAAAAATAAAACACCAGTTTAAACAATTATGCAGATAGAAAAATAATGACTCTTTTTTTTTATCCTACTGCAAAATTCCACTCCGGATCTAATTGTGTAGAAATAGATGTGGATGCCAAATCGGAGATGTCACTTACATAACTGGGAAGAAAAAGTAAATCTACTGTGACCACCTTAGTCTTGTTTAATTTATTCCGCATCAGTATAAACTTTTCTGGCAGTAATTAATTGCAGGCATCTAAACCATTAACGATTAATTCCTAGATAAGGACTGCTCCCTGACCCACTGTAGCCCCCTGGGAAACAATGGCCGATGCTAATCTGCCTCCCTCTCCTGCACTCATGTTGTTCTGTTCTCCGGCTCTTTAATGTCCTGTGATAATGCCTCATTTGCCTAAACAGTGCACTGTAAAAGAGGCGGAACACAGTAATTGCTACAAACAAGTTTGGACAAGGGTGGTACAACTCTACCTGGTGCAAAAAAACTTAAAGTCAGTGCGGACACATTCCACAATTTATCCGCAAAAAAAGGCATGCATGATCTTAACACCACACTATAATTATATAAGCTCATTATTTCTATGCAAAAGAATTATCCATGCTTCTCATTGTCAATGTCTCCATACAAAAAATAACTTGTTCAAAATTCCAAAAATATACAATAGCCAAGATGATCAGAATTTTACCTTAGTATTTAAATTACTGATTTAACTCACAAAGAAATTAATACTAGAGTTCCTGTGTAATTATAACAATTGATTAAATTGTTTGATGGTAGCTGACTTAATTGTTTGATTGTGACTGACACAATTGTTTTGTCGGAACGTACACATTTTCTTGTTTTTAACTGGCTCAACAGTTTGATTCAGTTGACTCAATTGTTTGATTGTATTTGACTCAATTGTTTTGTTGAAAATATTTCCATTGTGACCAATTTAATAATACATGTACTAAAAAACTTCCAAATTATTATAAAAAGGAGATGTTTATGGTCAATAATCATTTAAATTGAATATTATGAGATTTTCATCATTTACACTAACTACAACAGAAATTAACAAAACATCGTCTCTTATTTTTCATTGAAGAAATATTTCTGAAAATAAATGCTTATCTATGTATATATGCTTAGAAGAGAAATATTTGATGGGAGTGTTCAAGTGATGGCAATTAAATTAAATTGAGCTAATTCCTACAAACAGTGGAGATCTGATCCCTCTAGGTTACAACAGGCCCACCATAATACGGTACACTTACTCCCCGGAAGTTATCAAAGCATTTCAACAATTCCTCTTACAAGCTTCTTCCAAACCTGATGAATTTTGAAAATCATACTCTTCTAGGTGCTTCAGTAGAAAATTTCAGATAATCTTGATTTGAATTCATATTCATTTTGACACATTGAAATTGAAATACGTTTTCAGCAAATATTCTTAACTTCGTTTATATAAACTTACAATTTTTTGTTTAAATACCACAAAATGAATAAAGTAAGATTTGGAGTTTGCAGATTTCAATTACAAGGAAAGAATTTACTTTCAGGAGAAGGAACAAACCTGGCACCACAGTAGACAAAACTTAGATGATTTTTCATCACACATATCTATCTGCCTTGCAGTTGAAGCTAGACACTAAACAGTAGCCAGTTGGGCACACGACTGAGAGTGGCCCTTATCAAAATGCTGACCCCTTTTGTCTTTGAGATGTGCTGACATCATCCCAGTTCACCTTTTATCTCCCCACCAGCCCAGCCCCAGACACTTGACACAGACGAGCTCCATTAAATCAAAACTGTACACACTCAGCCATTCGATGATGTTCTTATATCTCTCATCCCACCTCGTCTTACAACAATGATAAGTATTTGGCACAGGCCGATAATATTTCAGTAAAATAGATGCTTTTTCAGAAATCGGTGTTCTATGTAATTGTTTACATCGTCCTGGCTGCCCCTAAGATCGAGTCTGTTTTGTCCTGACTGCCCCTGATATCGAGGCTGCCCCTAATATCAAGTCTATTTTGTCCTGACTGCCCCAGTATATCGAGGCTGCCCCTAATATCAAGTCTATTTTGTCCAGACTGACCCTAATATCGAGGCTGCCCCTAATACCGAGTCTGTCCTCCACATATCCTACAAATTGGAGCTACTCTCTGCAATAATTTTATAATCAATGATAGTAACGTAAGTTCTACTCATGATAGTAACATAAGTTCTACTCAAGACATAGTCACCTAGCATTTAACTACTGCCAAGTGCCTGCGACTTGTCACTTTAAATTTCTTAAATTGGACTCTTTCCAGTTTAACCTTATCAACTAATAAACTGCCCAGTGGTGATTTTATGGTCAATAGTGGTCAGTTTTAATTGGGTACTGGGTCAGTTTGCTGGAACATATGGGAACTCTCTACCAGGAGTCAGTTATGTAAGTTTTGAGGGGAGGGGGACGATTGGATGGAGGGTGTTTATTTATCTTATACTGACTACAGTGGCAGCAGACAAAGAGCGACTGGACTAAGCCCCAAACAATGACAGGCTTGGGGCAGGGATAGAAAAACAGGCCTGTTATCATAGCTAGCCTCCCCCAGCAGCAGCTGGACTTCTCCCCTCATCAATAGCTTTTCCCTCCTCTAATAGGTGCCTCCCTATCAATGTGGTATTCTAGTTATGCAAGACAATACCTAGTAATCAGGTTTTATCATGTGTGGGCCTGCTCTACAAGGTCTTGTGATAGTTTAGAGTGAACAATTTAAACATCTGATGGGGGGCTCCCACTTCTTCCTGAGCAGTGGAAGGGGTGTGCACATTCTGGCATGGTATATTATTTCAGAAACACTTGCTCTTTGTAATACAATCACACACTGTTCTACGTTGGCTGTCTAGCAACCTTTTTTATGTGATAAACAGAAAAATTAAACTTTAAGAAATATACTGGCATCATCAGATTGCTAACTCTGTGAAATTAAAGTCGAGAGAAGCTGTTGGATGGTTTGAAATGCAGGCTTTCTGTTTTGGTTACAATGTATGTAGTACACGGGAACATTCCTTTGGTTCCAGCAGTTGGATACTCTTGAATTTTAATTGTGAACACATGTCAGAACAATCCACCTGCTTGTTTACAAAAAGAAATCACTGTAAACTTTTTAAACTGTTGCTGAAGTAACAACAGGTGAAATGTATTAATCACTGTCATCACTCACCTTAGTGTAATACCTCCACACAATGCCTGCATACCGTGGGCCACTAGCACCACAGATCATCAACTTTTAAGCACCACAAACGGCTTCGCACATGCAACATCCCCATCAATGCAAGAATCACCAATGATAACTTCACCATGAATGTTAGCACCATCAATGATAACTTCACCATGAATGTTAGCACTAGCACCATCAATGATAACTTAACCATGAATGTTAGCACCATCAATGATAACTTAACCATGAAAATTAGCACTAACACCATCAATGATAACTTAACCATGAATGTTAGCACCATCAATGATAACTCCACCATGAATGTTAGCACTAGCACCATCAATAATAACTCCACCATGAATGTTAATTAGTACTAGCACCATCAATGATAAGATCAACAATCAGTGTTAGCATCATCCATAACATCACCATGAATGTTAGTACCAACACAATCAATGATATCTTCACCATGATTGTCAGAACTAGCACCATCAATGATCAACTATCAGTGTTAGATGCATTAATAGAAAATTACCAAAAACATTTCGTTAAATATACCACCCCTGAAAAATCATTAACCACCGTCAAAAGAAATAAAAATAATTACCACAACCAAAAATAGTATCACATTTCATAACCAAGTGAAACCTATAATGAAATATTTTTACCAAAACCAAAAGAAACCAATGTTGAATAATTTACCACAACCAAGAGAAACAAACTATATTGTATTTACCACAACCAAGAGAAACCAATGATAAATTATTTACAACAACCAAAAGAAACCAATGTTGAATAATTTACCACAACCAAGAGAAACAAATTATATTGTATTTACCACAACCAAGAGAAACAAATGATAAACTATTAACCACAACCAAGAGAAACAAATTATATTGCATTTACCACAGCCAAAAGAAACCAACAATAATTTATTTACCACAGTATGTTGACATAAAATAATTACCACCACCAAAAAGATAATATATTTACCACCATTATGAGAAACCAAAGATAATATATTTACCACCACCAAAAGACATCAAATATGAAAATTTCACACAACCTAAAGAAACCAAAGATAATATATTACTCAGTAACCAAAGCCAAAAGCTATTGATACCTAATGCCCTAAACAAACAAAAAAATTAATAGAAATCAATCACCAACAAAACAAATATTATATTAATATATATATAGGAATCATTGATACCAGATTTACAGCCAAAAAACCCAATTCAATTGTTAATACCACCAATAAGTATTAACTAGTGTATTTTACTTGATTTCCGTTTGAACAGCATATTAACTGTTGCCGAATACCGAGAAATGGCTAGAATGCTTCAATAGTATCTACTGAAATGTTTCCGTTGTACATGCAGGGTAGTGTTGATGAAGTGTTGACTGTCCTAGATCTACCGACTAGGAACACCAATGTTTCTGTGCATCATTGCCATCGTGTGAAATCGTCAACTTTCTCAGACTGAAGCAGAGTTTCATTGTCTCGTCCCCAGGTTAATAGGCAGCACTCGGTTACCATGAATTGTTGTTGCAGTAACATTGTCTTTTGGCAGTAGGACATAACTTTGGTGTCATGGTCTTTTGACAGCCCTGTCTCCATGGAGTATTGCTTTGATGTCACTGTCTTCTGTCAGTCCTGTTCATAAAATGTTGCCTTGTTACCATTTGCTTGTGGTAGTCCTGTTCCCATGGAATGTTGCCTTGGTGCCACTGTCTTGAGGCAGTCCTGCTCCCATTGAATGTTATCTTGGTGCAATTGTCTTGTGTTGGTCCTGTTCCCATGGAATGTTGCCTTGGTGCCTTTCTCTTGATGCAGTTCTATTCCAATTGACTGTTGCCTTGGTTACCCATAGAATGTTGCCTCAGTTTCCCATAGAGTGTTGCCTTGTGGCCATTGTCTTGAGTTGGTCCTGTTCCCATGGAATGTTGCCTTGTGCCATTGTTTTGATGCAGTCCTAATCCCATAGAATGTTGCCTTGGTTTCCCATAGAATGTTGCCTTGGTTTCCCATAGAGTGTTACCCTGGTGCCATTGTCGTGAGTCGGTCCTGTTCCCATGGAATGTTGCATTGGTGCCATTGTCTTGATGCAGTTCTATTCCAATTGACTGTTGCCTTGGTTACCCATAGAATGTTGCCTTGGTTTCTCATAGAGTGTTGCTTTGGTGCCATTGTCTTGAGTCTGTCCTGTTCCCATGGTATGTTGCCTTGGTGCCATTGTCTCGAATCGGTCCTGTTCCCATGGAGTGGTGCCATTGTACAAGTCCAAGGCTGACACAGTTCGGCAGCCCCTGCTGAGACCAGTCATTTGTGAAGGTTCAATGAAAACAAACTGCAGACCTGTCCCTGTGGGGGCCAGCCATAAGAACAATAAGCCAGACAGCTGTTGTGGCCCAACAACACCTCTGCCTGTTGTGATCTCATTAGAGTCACCCAACACCTTGCCTCTGATCCTGGGGAGGGGGAAAGTGTTCTCAAGGACCCTCCCCAGGCTTGCATTTACATGTGGTAGAATCGTAACTAAGTAAGCTGTGACCCTGTTACTTTGGTGGGAACTCCTGTAAGCATTGAAAACATTTTTTTGGCATATAGTTGAAATATTGCACACAACAAATAATTGGTTACAATGGGCATTCTGTAAAAGCCATTTTGCAGCCATGATACAGCCTATTACTGGAACACGGTCTACTCCTCTTACAATCAGCCTCTGTAACAATCTTAACACTGACAATGTTTTTTATTATACTTCTAGGTTCATTTTTATAGATTATATTAGCAGACATGAATTTTTCGGTGATAAATCATACCCGTATCAGCTGAACACAAATGAGTATTATAGATTGCAAATGCAGATTTGAGTAACTTCGTGTTGAATTTTAACATTTCAGATTACGGTACACAGCCTCCACTGCTAGCTTATTTTAAAAGAGGTCAAGATCTAGTTCCAAAAATATTATTTAATTTTGCAATTTATACACATTTTTTAATTTATTATCAAGGACAGAAACACAAGTATAATAAATGGGGAAGAACTCCAGTGATAATAGGAAATTTATCATGGACATGTATGAGGAAGAATTGAAGATGTGGCACTAGTAGTCAGAGTGACTGCCTTCTGTCCCATTCGTCCCTCATTCCAACCCCCTTTATTTGAGGTCCTAACTCACAAAGCAAGTAGCTCAACCAGACATCTACAGAGAAATGGATTTTATTTCAGGAATTAAAGTCCCAGCTTCCTCCATAAGACTGCCATCTATACTGTAATGTCTTGGAGATGGCCTATTAGATGTGGCCAGTAAAAGCAGGGGTCATAAAGCACCACTTAGGGCCAGTGGTCAGACTCCCTGACACATAGACCACACCAATCAGGGGGCTTTATTCAATCACGGCTACAATCACAGAAGTACTGAAACAAGCATGTTAACACACTGACACTGTAATCTCCTGTGGTAACTCCGCAGGAAACCAGAGTTTTTATACTTTTTATAGGTTGACAATTTCACTTATCTAAATGCATGTTTTACGAAATAAGTGTCCTCTGGTCTACATAGAATCCAGCCGTCCACTTCACATTCTTGGTTTTTTATGTCCAAATCTCTGCTTCTATTTAATTTTTTATTATTTTTATAAACTTCACTTTTTTCAGCAAATTGTATTTTGGACAAATGCTGTATTTTGACACTACAATCATAAAATCTCTATCCTTACAATTTTTGTTTAGAATTACTTAAATTTCAGATTTTCTAATAAAAGTTTGTTCTTGTAAACAGCTTGCCATCAAATCATATTTCATAATGATAATAAAGCTTTAAAGTTAAATGAAAATGTGTTTAACAGTTAATTTTATTTTAATAAACTTCAAAATAAGAATAAAAAAACTTTGAATTTCATAAAAGAAACTCCAATGTATGTGTAAACAACCCCCACCCTTCCAAAACAATCATTAGAGCTCCCTTTTCTTGAGGTGATGCAGTGAGAAAAATCAAAACAATCAGATGAGATAATCTCATGTTTAAGGAATTGTGACGTAGATTCGCAGGAATTGTGCGTAGGTACACGTTAGTAAACAAGGAGTCTACACCACAACCCGACCACACCACACTCGTGCACTTGGAGAATAAAAGTTGTAATCAGAGCCTGATTAGTAGAGATGATTCACCACGTTAATTGTCGGAAGGGATTATCGGGACAGCTGACCTGCTGTTACAGGTAGCGCTTCGTTACCTGTCAGCCAGTCCCCCTAACAAAGTGGTAAAGGTGTATTACAAGTGAAATCCATTACCTTATAATCTTATCCATAAATACCCACGACAATATCAAACCCAGTGGGTTACTTTTGTATGGTGATAGAGAGAAAGTGCTTTAGGATAAGGCCGCCTCACAGTCTACATAATGTCTTACAGCAGCTATTGTCCGGCTTTATCAAAAATACATAAAATGGAAAATATGAAATTGAATTTTTTCACACTTTACTTGTTTTGAATATTTTGTCATCTCATAAAAATCTTTTAACAAACGACAAAAATATGTTATCAAACGTGACAAGTCAAGTCTTGCCAACTCTACGACGCTTCATAATCCTCACCTCAGCATTAATTATAGCTTTTGATATCGTAGGATTTCTGCACGGTTTCACTTTCAAAGATATTTTAACACAGGCAAGAAAAGTTAAATCTCCTTTTTCACAACACAATTGTAAAGAATTTCTTAAAACTATCTGCTGACAGCCGAAAACATTTTTAATGCCCTGTCTGTCAAATTTTTGAATCATTGTCATAACGTCATTATTTCATACTTTCTTTGGCATTTTTATGTACTGAAAGGCCTGGAAATGCATTCTAACTGACTATTAGGGACTTGAAAGTCAATATATTAAAAATTTAATTCTGAACAACGTACTGCTCAGGGCCTTAAAATATTAATATCATTAATTCATTCTGACCACCTGCTTGGAACCTTGAATGTACGTATTATACATACATTCTGACCAACTGCAAGGACTTTTAAAGTTAATAATATTATATCAATGTTTAAGAGTTCATTAGTCCACCACAAGTTCTACATTGAAGAAAATCCCCATCAAAGGATGAAACATACCCGAAGACTTCTGAAGTGACCTGCAAGTGATAGACATCTTGATGAATTTTGTTAAACAAAACGTAATGATCTCACACAAAGATGTTATACACATCCTGAAGTTCTCCAGTCGAATTTCCCTTCACCTTCATTTTTAAAATTCATCTCAATATGAAGAACTACCTCATCCTTGGGCATCGTTCAAACATCGTCTGATCACATCACACAATAGAGCCACCAGTTCTATAGTGGACATGGCCAAATGTTTTAGGCCTAAACTAACATACTAATTATATTACAATAAGATTTGACTTGCAGACTTACCGAAGTAATCCACTTATCACAGTGACAAATACAGTACAAGGAGAGATACCTTTACAAAGCCTATAGGGTCAGTCTGCAGATAGGACGACTTCCTCCAGTCAGTACTTATTGCTGTCCATGCTGGTGACACCAAATTTAGCCACTTAAGAGGATTGTCTCCCTTTGTTGAGGGATTAACTCCCTTTGTTAGGGGATTATCTATTGTCTGCTAAAAGGATAAACAAAACAACATCGCAGATATCAGGAATCATCCCTTTGTGTCAACAGCAGTGATTTGATAAGACTGAAACTTCCTGTACAATATATTGTAGCTTTATAAGAGATTGCCAAAATAAAAGATGTAGCATCTGAAATTGCACAACCCTGATTTAACACATTCACCCCTGAAATTTCATAATGAACTACTCCGAGCTTTGAATTGGAAAAGTTCAAATGTGTCTTCAGGGTTGAATAAGTTAATGAGGCAGTATTTTGTGAAGTATTTATTTATAGATAATGACATTCTGTGAAAGTATTTGTCGTCAGAATAATGTACATTTGCGGTTTTCTTTATCACCTGTAAATGACAAACCATCACATTATGTAATATCAGGGTGGCAAAAAAATACCTGATGTATATAAATTATGGTTATAATTGCATATCTGTTCACACGGATGATTTTAATGTCGAGTCTAGGATAGGCCGAGTCTATCATTTCGGTAAAAAGCTTTGATATAATGTATGAAACCTACATGCCCCGCCCAGTTACCGCACAAGGACACAATTAAGTCAACCAAGACATATATTTTCAATTCTTTTTTATTTTGCATTTCTCAATTTGAATTTATTGAATGAAATATATGTTTTATTTCAGACAATGCTCTGTTAACAATATTCTGTTGTATATCATTTGTGCCATGAGAATATTTCATCAAATTGAATATTTGAGAAATAAAATAAACATCAATCATTCAAATTACCTTGTGTATTCTGGTAAAGTGGATGCAGAGCATAACAACATATATTGTATACTGTAGGCAGCAAAATTTGAGGGGAAAGGGCCGTAATAACACAATTTTACAGAAGTCAAACCATGATAAAATGTTTTCATTTCGTTTGCCATCACTTTTACAGTAATCCTAGTTCAATGTCTACTTACTATATAATCCAAAATAACTTTGCTCCAATTTTTGAAAACAAATGCATCCTGTATATATGTATCTTTTGATATACTGCCAATCTGTTATAATGCCAAACAAGAGGCCCAGGGGCCTGGATAGCCCACCTGAAATTTTTCACCTTAATTTGAAACCTGTTGACTAATATATACTTTTATCAAATAGTACAAATAGTACAAAAATACAAGCTATAGCAGGGACTAAATCCCTATATGAAGCTCTTAATATACTGCCAATTTGTTGTAATGCCAAATGGTGGCAGTATAACAAGGTTTTATTGTAGTTATAATCTGGTATAACGGTATTTACTCCATGATTTAACAGATTTAGAGGGTATACAAGATCTATCATATCATAAAAATTGCAAAAATAAATAATTGTAATGATAATTTGAATTCGTAATTATTTTGCTTTTTTCCTCCATCAAATGTATGTCTATTTGATATTGATATATATACTGTCCTCTTTCAAATATTTTTCTAAGTTTATCTGCCACTTGTATTACTGATCATTTGAACAGTATCTTGGGCAGCCAAGTCAGGGAATATGAAAATACATAAATTTTGCCATTTCAATGTCATGGAGCCTAATTTTTAAATTTGTTTTTACCAAGGGTAGGATGTGTGATCCGATAACAGTGAATAGCATAAGTGATCAACAAAATGATGACAAAGATGATACCAAAATCTACCGATTAAAACAGGTTTAATGGCAAGTTGACGCGTATTAGATTTACGAGGATCTGCCCACTCCTGCATGCTGTATAAACAGGTAGAACAATAAGGGTGGGGCGCGCCACACACTCGCCAATGCTAGTCAGAGAGCATGTCCGCACATCTATTGTGACGGCGGGGTGTGGCCATTACCACCTCCACAATGACGCAATCACTATCTTTGTGTGACTTTGCATTATTCTGAATAACACAGTTAAAAATCGATACCAATACTTGACGTCCCTTATTCTGACACTTTTATATCTATTCTTATTCTCCAGGAAAACAAAACTGGGCTATAATTTGCTCTCTTTCAAAATAATACTACACCCACAGCTACCCTACAGCTTTGAATACCTTACAGAATGTGTAAACCCAAACACAGTGCCAATATTTATAGACAGAGTAAATGTCGCTGTAATCATATCACTTTTAATTTAACCTGTTTTTTGAAACTTTACCTCTAAGAGAAAATTTGCTCATATATTGATATCTTTTATTGCCGACCAAGTGATCGATCCCGACCTCCACATATTTACTTCTTAGCATTCACAGTCAAAACTTCAGAAACAACAAGAACAATTTACCTGTCTTACCTACTGACCTCTGAACAAATAAGTGAACTTCTCTAAGTCGTTAAAAATCAATGTCTCTATGATAGGAACTTAGATCAACCAACAAAACCCAGTCATACTATAAGCTGGCCTTCAGTCTCACCTTCTGTCCAGGTCTAAAGTAAAAACAACTGCAGTCTAAGATTAAATGTACAAGATTTTTACAATAATCGTAAAAGAAGTAAAATATGTCTATTTATAAATAATCAGGAGAAAGTATATAGGCGAGATTTAAAAAAAAAACCATATACATAGCTGAACAATTTAGTCAAAATGAAATATATTCTCAGTGAGACTTTTAAATGAACAATTATGATCTTTTTCTGGCAAACTTCATCAGATATTTGATATTTTTCAACAGTTATTGATGATGAACTGATATATCTGACATCCATTCAAAATGTTCTTAATTTCTGTTTAAGATGAATCAAGACAGATACTGACCATCAATTAATCTGTAGGATTTTATCTTCATTTTAATAAATATCTTAAACTCAGATAGTTTCTATTGAGGTAATTATGGATACAAGTGATCATTATGCTAATTACAACAGGTAATACTGGAGCAGTATACAGGTATCCCGTGGCCGAGATTCATACATCTGTCGGGTCAATTTCAATATCGACTAATAACAATTTATCACTTTGAAATCAGTCTCAAGTATGCAAATGAACAGAAATAAAAACATATTACCAACAGGTTTTAATTAATTTCACTTAAACATTTCCACAACATTGTCAGGACATCAAGTCTCCTCATTGTCATATCAGAATGTATCATTTTTCATGACGGAGAAAAAAAAAGTTCAAATTAATTTTCTGGGACAATTAAACGCATGTTTGACATTCACATTTGACAAGAGGGACAATTGTTGCATGCCTGAGGCTGTCCATGATCACAGTTTTGTTCAGACACCGTTTTCATCAGGTACTCAGTCATTTTAAAGATGGGAAGTTAACAGATTAATTTCCACCTCCTCTCAAAAAAAAAAAATTGTCGGACACCTGCACAGGAAGTGACAAAGGGAGACAATCAACTAGACTGGCACTCCGGGGGACAATATGTTACACTCACCAAGCAACAATTATTTGACATGACAATCATTTGTGAAATACTATTGTTTTTTGTTATTTCGTTTAATCATGTTGATATAAATGAGCTTAAATTTTAGTACATGTATAAGCATACTAACTTTATATCTAAAAATATCTTTTTCACGAAAACGAAACAAAAAAAATATTGATCGACTATCAATTAAATCTTCTGTCATCTCATATCAATTAAAACCAATCACAATGAGAGTTATTTCCCTTAACATTACCAAATCAATACTGAGCACTTAGAAGGGAAGGCTAAAGAGGATCACGTTTCAAGGTATAACAAAACAGAAGTAAATATTTAACCATGTCAAAACTTTTGATTGTATCATTTTTTTAAACAGCAAACTAAAATTGACATCTAGTCATAAACATCCAAATATTGTATGCCAAGATAAAATACAAAATGAACGACATGCACTTTTTTTTTGTTATTTTCTAAAAATAAAGAGCGCAATAAATATTTACATTAATAACAACTTCGTACAGGATTTCAGGGATCATGATAAGGATTTTATGATAAAACTGTTCCCCAAAGTAACAAAAACCGAGCTCTATCTTGACAATATGCAGATAAAAAATTAAATGTTACGATTTTGAAATGTGATGTGATCCTGTGATAACAGTAACAAAACGAGAGTAAATCGGAGGTTCTGCCATTATGCGAATCGTACAACAATAAGGAGAAAATGCTCTCGATTTCATCACGATATCACTCCGATAGGCTACAGTTTCATTTTTCTTATTTCATTGATACCATCTAGTTGGGGTGGAAAGATAAAGGCTTTTGAGAAAGGGCAACAGATTTAGTGGCTGTTGCTCCTTGTTACTGTGGGGTAGGCTGGGCAAAGAAACTGATTACCCAGACCAGTGGGTAACACAACACAATCATACTTCTTATTGTGTTCCCGCTGGGATGGATCGACAGAAGAGGAGCCCCTCCTTCCCTGGTGTATGGACATGGGGCCAGGCACAAAGACACCATCCTCCAATATCCTATTGGTAAGGGATAGGGGTAATAACCTTTCACAGTGTCTCATCAACTTCAAAAACACCATTAACACCATTTGATGTAGGACTATGATATCGGTACATATGGTCGAGGTTTCTTTGATAAACAGCACATTTAGCCTGAATAATGGGTCCCCATTCCTTCTTTACGACCCCCCCTCCCCCGGAGGGGTCTGCTAAGTATATTATAACTCGGAGAAAACAAAACCCTCCAGTTTTACACCAATAACATATATATTTTAGTGCCTACATCAAGACAACATTTTTTAGGTTACATTTTTTAATCTTTTTGATATAAATATTAAGAATTCCTTTATGTTTTCTGAAGAAAAAATTTCCGGAAAATTTGGTTGTCACATTTGTAATAATTTTTTTAAATGGGTAAAAGTGCAAAACATTTTACAAGTTCTTATTACCCATTAAAGTACAGTAAGAAAGTCATGTAGGTTACTTGGAGTTAATTGAAATTATTCACACATCTTTGTGGAACAAAATTTTATAGATGTGCATTTTATTAAATTACTGTATCAAAAGTTTTCTTACAACAGAATCGAGATAATTTTCATTTGAATTTCAAATTAAGATAAAACAATGAGTTTAAAAAAAACTTACGACAGCATTGATCTGTAACCCGATTCTAATCCGTCTTATTTTTGTACCAATAAAATTGATTGACATGAAATAGAAAAGTTCAACCCATCTTTGCCATATTTATACTGTAAAGCATGGTTATGTATTAAGAAACAAATAAAAAGTTAATATCCCATTCTCAAACCATTTAAACCATAAAGCATGGTATTTAGAAAATAAAGCACTTATTGACCAATCACATCACTATATTAATACTATATATAGACGACGGTATTGGAAAATAAAACAATTATTCTATCCATGTTTAGTTTATATATTTGTATAGCATAGTGCTTAGAATATAACACAGTTTTTAATATTCATCTTTGCTATATATAAAACAGCATGCTACTTGTGAAATAAAACACTGACTATCCTATCCTAACTTTATATATACTGTACATAGCATACATAGTACTTATAAAACACACTAACTATCCTATCTTGGCTTTATTTTTACAGTATATATATATAGCATGGAACTTCAAGAATAAAAGTAAATTGAACAAAATATCCTTTTAGTATACAAAACATGCCATAGTTTTGAAAATGGATGAAAGATTGTTTTGGGAAACTCTATAGTTTGTTTTGGCAATGTTGACAGTTTTGATAATATACACTGATATGAGGGTAAAATCTCTCGTATTATGAAGAAAAAAACTGGGGTTTCTGTGTGAGAGAAAACAGTTGTCCCATTTAATTCGGTTGTGACATGGGAATGGAATGGTATAACAGTTGGATCTAGGATTTTCTACTTGTGACAGGACGAGGAGGAGGGGGACCGTAGCCACTGTGTACCCCCCTCTGTCATCACTTCAGATCTGTATCTTCTCTGTATGTAAACTATCCCTACAGCTGACAGGACAGGTCACACAAACACAATCCCCTCGGCTAATGAGACAGGTCACCGACACCAGAAACCACATATTCACAGTAATAATGAAAGATGACAATACAACAGGCAATATGGAACTACATAGGGCAATATTGGACCATTTTTGTAATATGCTCAACCTGTAGTATGTAATACAACTCTCCAGAGGGCACCCCGTTGTTGAAATTATAGATATTAATCTGTAAATTAGCAAGTATGTGACTTCAGTTGTGTTCGTAATTCAACCTGGGAAAATAATGTAATACATTTATGCTAGTTTTGTATTCTAAATGTATGGTTTATTTCTATTCACTTCATTAATAATTAAATAGAATAATGCATTTTTAAGGCTGAAATGATTCTGAAACATATTAATCCGATTGCTTTCCAATGAACATATAAATCATTAAAAGTTCAGCCACATAATTTGTCGACCTTGTTGTTTTAAAATTTCAAAGGACAAACCAACCAAAAATGTGTCACCAGCCCAGACAATTTATATATAGAAGTTTAAAACATTGTTCTTCAGCAAATATCAATTTGAAATTATCCAACAGTTTTAACTGAAAAAGAAGTATGTACCTGATTCCTGCCAAGAGTTTTGAAAGCAAATTGATTTGATAGAAAAGTTTTCTAAACTGATATACTGGTCAGCGTGATACCATTTATTTAAATGAAATAATTATAAAGATAGGCATAATTCAATATATTCATTATATCCTTAATAAATTTCATAATCTCATGATTATTTTTCAGTTAGACTTCCTTTGATTTCGTCTACACAGCAAATTTGATAAGTGAATTCTTCAAATATTTTATTTTAAGACAAGCAGGATATACGTAAAAAAAAATTAAGAAAATCCCTTTAGAAATTGAACCCTGTTAGGAAGTTGTACAAACTTTTTGAAATAAATTCAAAAATATTCAACATTTTTTTAAAAATGATAATATTTGTTGTTATTTTTAGGGAATGATGTAGGTTACAATAAGTATTTGTAGAAACAGGCTTAAAGCTGAGCTTGTCTCAAAGATTTGTAAGAAAAGTTACTATATTAGGAGTGTTACAAATGATGTGAAAAGTGTTATGCTTGTTATAAAATACAATATACTTCTATTAGAATTACAGAAACCTATACCCTCTTGCAATCTACAACAAATTTTACTATAATACAATAAAACATCATTTTGAAAAGAACAGTTATACAGAAAAGTTAAATAGATAAACAAATAGAAAGTTGAAAGACTTAACCAAACTGAGATTAAAAATAGAAAAGTCGAAGGGATCAATATTTTACAGCTAAGAATAAAATGGGCAGAGACGTATTGTGTGAAAGTGTAAGTCTGCTATGCTAACACAAAGTTATGGCAAAGTAAAGAGAACTTTGTATCAAAAGAGAAAAATCTCCACCATAAATAAATCGCCTTGTTGATACAACATAACCTCATTCTTGTTAAAAGCCATCGCGTCTAAGCCACCCAAAAGTAGACATAAGTCAGGAAACTCAGTACAATGCCATTATCAGCCGAATCAATGTTAAAATGTCCACACCTGAACTACCTGATTAGAATAGTGACAAGAGTTACTAAGGCAGGTATTGTTTTACAGGTACGGGTGTGGAGTACGTAAGATAAGGAGGATAAAGATATGCGACACCTACCCATACCACTGTATTGGATCCAAGATCTCCTCGGGAACGTCATACTTCATGTTTTACATACGCAGAATCCGATAAGAAATGATGATCTAGCACACAAATCCCAACCCTGGGGATGTCCGTTGTTGAGAGGAGGAGGGGAGGGGGGAGTACAGGTACAAAACACCCTGGTTTGTCCAATCTCGTTATCACACCTGCGACACTGTGTCGGACTGCTGCCTACTGCAGAAATAACACAGGTAAATTAGGCCCAAAGAATACAGGTACGCTTTCACCACGTCAGTGATCCGAGGTCAGAGATACCTGGTGGTTGTTCGCGATCGGTCCCTTTAAGTAAATACGGGTAGAGTGGGTAATGTGAGGACAGGAGATTGTTGTTACAACGTTAGGAAGACAACCGCAAAACACAAACACTTGTTCATTGTTGTTGCTGGCTTATCAATCAGTGCCGCGAGTTCTCCCTCCCATACCTCAGGGGTCAAGGGAGGAGACCTAAGCTCACTAACCTGTCAGTAAAATGCTCTAATGACACTGCCTTAATTACGGAATTAACAATACAAAATGTTTAAGAACCAATACACACACACATTGTTGTTGGTGCACAATTAATTGTGGCCTTCTCCTTTACGACTCGAATCAATAATTACCACACTCCTTCTCCTCGCTTTCCAAAAGAATTTGTCAAATTTGTCACGATAATGAAATAACAATAGTCATAGTACACAATCTCTTCTGCTATTCTAGGTTGTTTAATAAACGCGATTGGAACGCCAGCCAAAAGAACGATAATTGGAAAATTAACTTCATAATGCTAAGTGACATTTCACAATGCTATTTAATAATGGTAAACAAATTATAATTGGATCGGGGACCTTGTCTACAGTCTGTCTAAAGAAAGACCATTTGTTCCAAATACGACAACAAAAACGGTCTCCAAGTCTGTGAGAAAAAAAAAACTGCCAAAATTTAATTATTGAAATATACAGATATCAAAATTATTTTAATTACTACAGCATGTGATGTGGGAATTGAAAGTAATCTACAATATAGGTGTAGCTTTTACTTACATCATTTCACTTTCATAGTATAATTGAATTGTCTCTGGTCCTACTTGATAACGAGTAATTACCTAGACAATGAACTCGTAAACAACACTTTGAGGATTGTATTGGAGCAGGTCGTCCTAGCAATGTTGTAATTTATTGAAGCCACCCCCTTTTTAGATGGAACGGAAGTTTTTGTTTTCTGGGCCTACGCCCACCCCCTAATTGAGTGGGGATCACAAAGGAACTACCTGAAACCCTATGTGGACACGGCGGGCATACCTGTGTAAATTTACTTTACATTTCACTCCACTTAGGGGTGTACAGTTGTCGGTACCCGAGGTCTATGTTTAGCCACAATTTAAATGTGGACATTTGAAATGGAGAGGGACACAATACGGGTTGATAACAATACTAGAGACATTATTGTGTTACTAGTCTGCTATCTGTTGGCGTAACAATGACACTGCAAACATGACAACCAATACCACATCGGCCCACATGAAAACAAACTCTTGTACAGTTTTTTTATTTACAGATGTAAAGGAGATGGCACTTGATATTTTTAATTGCCCCATTTGAATATATCTCGACTTACGCAATTACGACTTATTTTTTTAATTCTGAAAAATTACCAACCTACCTTATGTACCTTTTCAGTGCAAGTCTTATTCTATAGATACACCTGTATCAAAAGCCGATTGTTAAAACTGGGGGACCGTAAATGAATGTCTTATTTAATATATGTGTTTTAAACTCCACTACCCTTGACCCAGCTAAGCTACAATACAGGGGAAAATAATAGATATTTAATTCATTGATTTACGCAAGTAACAACGCTCCTTTGGTATCGTTTTTTTCTTCTTCATTTTTTCCATTTTTTGAATTGTGATCTTTATTTGGCTGTATGGTAAGTCTGTCAATTGTAGCCCTATCTTATATCTTATACTATGGCTACAGAGGGCAGGATCCTAACATTATACCAAATCCACATTCATGTCTACCCTACCAAGTACCGCGTAAAAACCATGCAAAGCCCAATGTATACATCTCAAGACGAATAGAAAGACATTGGCCAATAAAAAATGAGAACAAATCGGAATGAAGGACGTCAAAGAAATCGACGCTACATGGCTCCAACAATGGTTAGTGATAGCCGATGTGTCGTCCAATTAGTCGGATTGGCAGTGAGGAATTCCAACACAATGACAGCCTTTAGCATCTCTCTTCCCCCTTTGTCTATTGTCTAATTACTTCCCCTGATTTACGAGCTCTTCATTGTGATTCTGCACTAGTTATCATGCTAATCTCATGCATCTGCATAGAAACTTCTTCTATTGTCTTGGCGTATCAAATTTATTAATTGGTGAACAGAGTGTAAAATTTGAGCTGGATGGCTACCGTATATGGGCGTGAATCACCGTGCCCCCCTTAAGCGTGCATGCCCTAGACAGCAGGGTGTTTTAAGGCAGTTTGGATCAGTCACCGCCAATGACAATACTACATAACTCAGCCTCCATTAGCCTCCCACTTCCATACCCATACACAATCAACACTAATAGCCTAAGAAAATCCAGTTGTCTTGTATAAATATGTAGTAAATCAATGCACAATTGGCATCCGCGATTTAGCACTTGTTGGGTACGACGATAACAGACATGAAGGTGACTACAGAAGACTGGGATTGCCTCGCAAAAACACATCACTGCGGTCCCAAACAAAATATATCACTTTTTAACGTGAAGCTTTTTCATACGAAAGTGTTTTCCCGACCATCCGTATTTTTATATCCGTATTTTGATTTTATTGATACCTGATTTCAGATCACTCAACATCGCCAATATTCACAACAATGCCCTATGAACTGTGTAGGGATTTTACTTATCGATGCATACCATGATTACTTGAAGAGTCCTTCCTATGTAGTTCATTGCGAATTGACTTTGACAAATAAATTACTCATAAATAAATAATAATTCATAGCACATCTTTTTTCATTTTGGAATAACGTAATTCTTGTGGAATTGATTTTAAAACTTTTTTTTTATTTATTTTTTTAAATTTAATTTGAAACATGTTTACCAACACACCAAATAATTTTTTAAATCTAAAAAAAAAATAAAAAAAAAATGAAAGTTCAATTAAAGACTTTTAGGTTCAACAATTAGTCATTTGGTCACAGGCTCTTTAGTTTCTGGCCGAGGCTAAAGACCTCCATAGATTACTGGCTGTTTATCAATGTAAACACTGCCTGGTGGTTCTAGTATAATGCTAATCCACAAGGAACCCTTTAAAGGGGATGAAATTTGCAAATTAGGCAGATAATTGTTAATTCTACTTCCACATGTGTTCCTCATTTTTTATGGAATCTGGAAGTGCAGACCCTATTATAATCTGGTGGGGCAAGTCATACACAATGCAAGGTGCATACCGCCCAGACTTGTCTGCCTGGACTGTTTAACAAACCCTTATAACCCAAACAAACATACCTCAATAACCCAAACATACTCCTAATAACCCACACACCTTATGTGACCTTATATGAGCTTCTATTGTCACTAAGAAACAGCAAGTACAATTCTCCTAGAGCTGCTTTACTACTAAGAAACAAAAGCTACATTACAAAATCTCTTAAAGACTTTCTAATGTTACCAAGAAACAACAGGTACATAGTTCTCAATGAGTGCTGCTATTGTTACTAAGAAACAACAGGTCCATCTCTTAGAGAGCTGTTGCTATTGTTACTAAGAAACAACAGGTCCATCTCTTAGAGAGCTGTTGCTATTGTCAATAAGAAACAACAGGTCCATCTCTTAGAAAGCTCTTGCTATTGTTACTAAGAAACAACAGGTCCATCTCTTGGAGAGCTGTTGCTATTGTTACGAAGAAACAACAGGTCCATCCCTTAGAGAGCTGTTGCTATTGTTACTAAGAAACAACAGGTCCATCTCTTGGAGAGCTGTTGCTATTGTTACGAAGAAACAACAGGTCCATCTCTTAGAGAGCTTCTAGTGTTACTAAGAAACAACAGGTCCATTTCTTAGAGAGCTGTTGCTATTGTCACTAAGAAACAACAGGTCCATCTCTTAGAGAGCTTCTAGTGTTACTAAGAAACAACAGGTCCATCTCTTAGAGAGCTGTTGCTATTGTCACTAAGAAACAACAGGTCCATCTCTTAGAGATCTGTTGCTATTGTCACTAAGAAACAACAGGACCATCTCTTAGAGAGCTTCTAGTGTTACTAAGAAACAACAGGTCCATTTCTTAGAGAGCTGTTGCTATTGTCACTAAGAAACAACAGGTCCATCTCCTAGAGAGCTTCTAGTGTTACTAAGAAACAACAGGTCCATAGTTCACTGGAGTACTGCTGTTGTATCTACAGACAATGCAACACTAACATGTTCCAACTCTAATTGGTTGATTTGAATGTGAACAATCTTTATTGAAATTTGACTTTTGGCACCCACAGAGGATATGGAGACATGTGGCTGCCGAGGCTGACAATTAACTGGTGATAACAATAGCGTTGGTGTGTCAGTAATGGGGAAGCCAGCAGGAACCTATATTATATCGGTCCCCTGGGGTGGGGAAAGGTTATATAATTGTGTCCTTGGTGCTGAAAAGGGAACAGTTACATAAACATAAGTCTTTTGGGTCGAGGAAGAAAAGGGGAGAGGGGAAGTTGGGCAATTACAATCAAGTGGGGAAGGATAATAGATGCAGTTTCTCCAGTCACATTGGGTTGGGGAATGGCTACAATATTTTCCTAGGGTAAAAAGGAAAATTAAGTTCTCTGTGAGAGAGAAAAAATGGGCAAAAGAAAATGGACAATCAAATCAGTGTCTATAGGCAAGGAAGAAGAGGACAGGTAGAGTATTCTCTTTAGGGAGGGAGAAGGGCATGGGTTCGTAACTTTGAGTGGTCTCATTGGAGACATTAGGGGGGATGAGAGGAGTGAGAAGAGGATCGAGACATGCAATCAAAATAATAGGAAGATGGGGAAGAGGACCATAGTCCCCTGGAGTGGGGGAGAAGTTCATACCCTGGGGAAGAGAGAAGAAAAGTAGTCCCATAGGTTGGGGGAAAAGTAAGGACTAAAATATTGAATTTTGCATAATTAGAAGAAAACTATACTTTTAAGTAGTCCCCTGGGGAATGGAGGTGAAGTGGTGGTAAGAGTATACAACACTTTCCTGTGGGTTAGGGAGCAGGGAAGGGAGCGGTGAGCTACAGTGACATGTGTGTCCCACAGTAGAGAAATAATAGGGAGCAGTGCAGGAATGATAGGGAGCAAGTACAATGGTTTGAAATGTATGCACGAGAGAGTAAGATTTAAATGTGTATCTGAGAGTGAAGCGAGAAGTAACATGTTACAAGGTTTGAATGAATGAGTTGGTAGCTGCTTGGGAGGTGTAGAAATACAAGATGCAGGTCAGAGATTGACCCACATGTACAGTTGTAATGGGCCCAATCAGGCTATATAGCATTGTTGTGTCAATCTGTCTGACAGGGGCTGAGTTGGGTAGGCTGACCTACAAAGCTGATTGATCCTAATTGAGCATACACAAACAGAAGGAGGGGGAGGAACAGCACATATCATCACACCCTGGACTGTATCAGATACCGAGCTCCTCTGAGCTCCTCCGCTGATGGAGATACATGCTTGGTCAAATACATTTCTGGTCCAGTAACTTCACTGTCCCTAGAATCAAACATGCCATCATCTGCTGGACTAAGGGCATAACATTATATACAAAGGAGAAGTACAAGTATCCAGGCTTCCAGGACTAAAGGACCAAGGGCATAACATCATATACAAAGGGGAAATACAAGTATCCAGGCTTCCAGGACAAAGGGGTATAATATCTAGGACCAAGGGCATAACATCATTTACAAACAGGAGATACAAGTATCCAGGCTTCCAGGACCTAGGGGTAATCATCTAGGACCAAGGGCATAACATCATTTACAAAGGGGGTGTACAAGTATCCAGGCTTCCAGGACAAAGGGGTATAATATCTAGGACCAAGGGCATTACATCATTTACAAAGGGGAGATACAAGTATCCAGGCTTCCAGGACAAAGGGGATTATCTAGACCCAAGGGACACCAGCTCTATAGGACTCAAGGCCATCTCATTGACCAAAGGACTGTGTTTAGGAGAAATAGCTCCAGGACCAAATGACAATATCCCCAGGTCCTAATGGCACTATCTCAAGAACCAAGGGGAAATGAGTACTATACATTTAGGACAAAGGCCACTTTCATATTTCTTAAACCAAGGAATGCTCTGTTTTGGAGCAATTGTGATTTCCTTAGAACCAAAAGGCAATATCTTCGGGATCAATATTCATAATCTCATGGAATAAATCAGCAATGTGTCTAGCAGCAATAGACAATACCTGTAGGACCAAAGGGAAAGTAACTGTAGAATCAAGGGACAATATATATCTATGAATCCTGACAATATCTTAAGGCCCAATTAGGGCAATATCTAATAAACGTAGATTTGCCTTTACCTTACCTTAACAAAGAAGTCCAATCACATGTTGGGACCACTTGTACTATTGAGTCCTTCTCCCTGTCGGAGAGTTTTAGGTCATGCCTAAACACTATGTTGGTCAATTTTGTGAGCTGAGCTGGACGGTTGGAGTGGAGAATTTCATTAAAATGGTTACAAATCTTGCTGATTGAGCAAAAGCGCTTTCTATTGTCAACAGTTTAAGGTCACTGGGTAATAGACCAGAGAAATTAACTTTCATACATGGAACGTTTATAAACTGTTCAATGAAAATTAGGAAACTACCACACCGAAGAATAATACTATTGTATTTACTTTCAATTTACTCAACTGCATTCATTATTAACCCACCGTATTTACACAGCCCCAGGTGAAAAACGGGCTTCATAAAACAAAGAATAATATTGTAATTGTCTGCACAATTTTAATTTATTTTTACGATTAAACAGAGAACAAAGACGTAGATTTGTTACAAACTACAATAGCTAATTCATGGCACACAATTTGGCTGCAGTACAGCTACAGTTATTGTACAATGCACACTACCTGACTTTGGAGGAACAATGGTTCTGTGTGCAATAAATGGTCACCTCTCTAGCACTACGATCAGTAAACCGTACAATCCTACTCAAGTCTTCACTTTCAGGCGAGTGGCTCGTTGAAGCAGTACCCACACACTCTTGTCGTCTGATTCCACCACAGAACCAGGCCTCTATTGTTTCCGTTCAATCCGACCTGTCTTTTTGTTGGCAAGTTCTGTTTTTTTTGGGTTTTTTTGTGAAATATTATATATATATTGGATTAAAGTGGTACAGGAAATTTCAACAAGCAATATCCTGCCTTAAGATGAAATAATGAGTGCTAGAACAGGGATCAATTGTCAAATGTAGAACTTGCATGTGCCAACAACAATGGCCATTATTTTCAATGGCTTAGGAATTCTGTTCAGATTCAAGATATTCTCCATTCAGCTCGACTAGTTATCAAATGTTGCTCTTCACCATCAAGTGGCATTCTCCTGTTTTTATTGCAGTCAGAGTTTTGTTCCTCCGCTAAGTGAACAATGGAACAATTCAATCAATACTTTTTCATCAGATGTTATTTGATAACTTCTTGGAAATGAAAGATTGGGTAAAAAAATTAAGCCATTGTTTGATCAGAGCACTCCTCGGAGTTACCAAGTGGACATTACAAGGGCGATGTGATGTCCTATATTATCCTGGCTGGTACAGTAAATGGCCACAGTCCCCAAGACATGATTCCCTCATTACATTTATGACCGACAGAATGGAGAAAGCCAATAAGGGGTACCAGCCCAAAGGGACCCCCAACAATACCGACATCCTCCCGCTAACAGGGAGAATGCATGCACAGATTACCAGGCAACAGTTGTCAGTAATTACATACTGTTCATAGCTGCCATTTTGTGAGTCAGTAATTCTCACCAAACGCCGGTGCATTTTCCGAGATAATGCTTCTCATAAAAATGTTCGAAAGAAACTTTTACCGGCCAGTATATTTTCATATTTCCCCTTTTTTGTTCCAAGTATTAATGTTATAATTATGAGCCATCTACTCAATTGTTTTTGGTACGTAGAGAACTGGAACAGAAATCTTTAAAACAAGGAAAGAAACTTGCTAAGTTACATTCTTTTGTGAACTTATCTTGAGAAGTTCTTTCGCATTTTTTTTTTTTTTTTTTTTTTTTTTTTTTTTTTTTTTTACAGTTATTAGATATTAACATATACAATAGAGTATATTACAGATATTTGAATTTAAATCAGTCAAGTTAAAACTAAAATATTTCATAACTGTCAGTATTATAAATATGAATATTTATACATTAAAAAAAATAACAGAAAATGATTTTTCAGAAATACAAAAAAAATCAGCAGTTGAGAAAAAAGGATTCTATATCATCAGCATCAGGATCTCAAAACCTAATGTACAAAATAGATATCACAAATTTACTGGGGGGAAAAAATCGCAAAAGACACCATGGCTACAGTAGAAAATAGCGGGTACATCATAGCATCATAATTATACTGAAACTGCCCACCTCTACCAATTAGAAATCAAGCCCAGGAATACAGAAGGGCATCTGAATACACACAGATAGATGCCATTTGATGGGAATTATCTGTCCAATTGTAACAGCGACCCAAACCTCCCGTCACGCCAACAGATAATCCACCCACCAATCGATTTGATCCTTGCCACTTTGATTCAGATGCTGATCAGTGCCATTTTCATTTTTTCCGTTATTTTCTTCCTTTTTTTGTGTGTGTAGATGTCAGGGATTAAATGCAGAGTCAAATAGCTAATACACACAGATATAATGTTTTAGGTGAATCGTGGAACAATAGCCGTTGATGGGTTTATCAACAGCGCTTTTGTACGACTGGTGTTATGTGCTATTTACTGCCTTTTAATTAGAGCATGGACGCTGTGCTAGCTACCTGATTAAAGCTATACCTGGGCGAAGCATAAAAGCCTGCTTTTATTGTGTATCAAAGCTGAAGACCAAAGTTAGTGTGATGCGGGTCATTTCAGTCCAACTTTTGTTGTGCCGCGGATCTGATTATATACCTGGTATTATAAAACAGCATTGTTCACTGCCTTCCCTACACTACAGGCCAAATGGCTTGTAGTTTTATCACACTTTTAATAAACTCACAAATAATAAAAGTGTTTTTATTTCCATAAATCTCCATCGTTCTGTATGTGCTGGCATTCTGACTGGCCGTATGTGACAATGAATTATCAGCCATGCTCAATGCCTCCTCTGAATGGATTGAGGACCGTTCATTTGACAAACAACACACTCAATTTGATTTATTGAAAGCGCTGAAGTCAAAGTTCTGAGACGGACAATTGGACATTTTCAGTAACACATAGTGAGAGGTATGAAAACAAATTAAAGTTAGTCTTATTGTGCAGTAGGCAATGGTGTGCTCCTGGGGTAGCCTGAATGTTAAGTAGATTTAATGAACCCCGCTTCTATAACGAGATTTACAGGAATAATGGCGCTTATTCAATGCGAGATAGCGAGATGTGCCAAGAAATTTTAAAAGTAAACTATAACTTTTCAAGTTAAATAGAAATGCGCAAAGTCAACAAACCAGCCACGTATTATGGCACGACTGTTGGGAATATCAATTCCGTATAAAGGGACAGATATGTGTGATCCGGTATTGTTGGTCACCACTTGTGCATTTCACAACCATCCCATTTGTTCACAAATCACCAGTTTTGAAGATTCAATTTGGAAGTGAATTTTATTGTAATATGTGCTTTAAATGATTTCTCAACTTTTAAATTCAGAATGTCAAACAGGGTAATTCTATGTAAGCATAATGTAATCTACAGGGACAAAAGTGTCCTGATAGAATCAGCCACGGCAGACGTCCGTTCTTTAGTAGTCGAGGTTATTGAGATCTACACAGGCCAACATCAAAATACACAGTGAACAGAGTATATTAGTAGGCACCTACATTAATCAAAATTCCCAAATAAAAATCCTGCATTTTTCAAAACAAGAAAGTTTAGCTTCATATATTAAGACGAAGAAGAATAAAGAACGGAACCATCAGACCTTCGGATTCAGAGCAAAGAGTGACGTTAAGACGGTCCAAACCATAACAGAGGAGATTTTTTTTTCAATTTGAGTAATACAATCATATAGTAAATTATTCTCAATCGGAAGGTACGATTTCAAAAGTACTCTATCTGACCCCGGTCAACAATTGATTTGAGTGCATGTATGGAATATGACCAGCCTATTACTACCAGTATAGAGTAAAAGAATGCCCCGAGTATCTCCTGGATAGGGTAACACTTGACTGACAATATCCAGCAAAGGTAATGATATAATTGATCCCCCATTTAATACGATTCCTAAAGTGGAAGGAGAAGACCTGCAGTGCAGTGCCCATTATTTACGGTGATACGGATCTGCCACCTAAGGTACCTACCCTTGGAGCCACTCTCACCAGATCCAGTTACATAACGGCCCATTTCTGCTCCCTCTGTAGTCTCAGACAATCAACACAATGTGTCCGTGTCCCCTCTATTCTCTGCCAATTGTATTCTTTATTACCATAAAGAGCAACGTTTCAATTACCTTATTTAAATCGAAGTTTAGATTTACATCAATATGCACCAGTTCCCCTTATATATGACAAAGGTATTCAAGGTTGATTTCCTTGATACGGAGAAATCATGACAACTATCATTACAATGGCAGACGGCACCTACAAATATTCTGACAATTTTATAATGGCAGAAGTAGTGGGTACACAATACGTAGCCTCACTATCATCTCCGCCAGGAAATATTTCATCAATACGTAGTCAATGTCATTTAATAATCCGTAAATTTTAACAAATGCCCTATTCAAATTTCTAAATTGCAAGTGTCTCCAGCCATTTCAACTTCAATTAATTTTAAAGATTTCCTTAGATAAAAAAATCTTTTCACAGGTATTTTTTAAAAAATCATCTCATTTCAGGTTTTTTGTCTGTAAAGTATGATAATGAGTATATTGTTATATTACCACGTGAGTAATGTCAATATATAACCTCAACAAGGAGATTTTAGCTTTATTGTCTCTGAGCACTATGCAACATGTCACTACACTTCATCAGTTTGAAATTGTTTTCTCTCCATAATAACAATGTACAGGTAGTCTGTAATTAAGGTAATTTATCACTACAGGTAGTCTATCATTAAAGAAGTCAAAAATTACTGGGTAATCTTTCATTACAGGTAATCTATCTCATGACAGGACTTTATCGTTACAGGCAGTCTATCATTACAGGTAGTCTATCATTACAGGTAGTCTATCATTACAGGTAGTCTATCACTACAGGAGTCTATCATTACAGGTAGTCTTCCATTACAGGTAATGTGTTATGAAAAGAAATCTATTGTTTCAGGCAATGTAGCATTATATGTATTCTATTTCCTTACAGGTTATTACAGGTAGTCTATTATTACAGGTATTATTACAGGTAATCTATATCATAACAGGTATTATTACAGTCTATCATTACAGGTATTATTACAGGTAATCTATTTCATAACAGGTATTATTACAGGTAGTCTATTATTACAGGTATTATTACAGGTAGTCTTATCTCATTACAGGTATTATTACAGGTAGTCTGTCTCATTAAAGGTATTATTACAGGTAGTCTATCTCATTACAGGTATTATTACAGGTAGTCTATTATTACAGGTATTATTACAGGTAGTCTTTCATTACAGGTAGTCTTATCTCATTACAGGTATTATTACAGGTAGTCTTTCATTACGGGTAGTCATATCTCATTACAGGTATTATTACATGTAGTCTATCTCATTACAGGTATTATTACAGGTATAATTACAGATAGTCTTTCATTATAGGTATTATTACAGGTAGTCTATTATTACAGGTATTATTACAGGTAGTCTTTCATTACAGGTAGTCTTTCATTACAGGTAGTCTTATCTCATTACAGGTATTAATACAGGTAGTCTATCATAACAGGTATTATTACAGGTAGCCTATCATAAAAAATAGTCCATCTCATTACAGGTATTATTACAGGTAGTCTATTATTACAGATATTCTATCTAATTACAGAAAGTCTATCATTACAGGTAGCCTATCATTACAGGTAGTCTATCTCATTACAGGTATTATTACAGGTAGTCTATCATTACAGGTATCATTACAGGTAGTCTATCATAACAAATTGTCCATCTCATTACAGGTATTATTACAGGTAGTCTATTAATACAGATATTCTATCAAATTACAGGTAGTCTATCATTAAAGGTAGTCTATCATTACAGGTAGTCTATCTCATTACAGGTATTATTAGTGGTAGTCTATCCTTACAGGTAGTCTATCTCATTACAGGCATTATCACAGGTAGTCTATCTAATTACAGGTATTATTACAGGTTTCCTATCTCAATACAGGTAGTCTATCATTACAGGTATTCTACTTATTACAGGTAATCTGTCTCATTAGAGGTAATTGTATCATTACTGGTAATCTATTATTATAGAAAGTCTATCATTACATGTCATCTTTAATCACAGATTATCTCATCAGATTGATAATCCTTACCTGTGGTCATCTTTAATCACAGATTATCTCATCAGATTGATAATCCTTACCTGTGGTCATCTTTAATCACAGATCATCTCATAAGATTGATTATCCTTACCTGTGGTCCATCATGTTATGCAAGTCACCCTTAACTGATATTCTTTGATTGCAGATAGACACTCATAACAGGTAATTATCCATTACATTTAAAAGTAATTTTATTTCAACAATGAGATGTATTTGTTCATCACTGATCTTGTGAGATTGTCCTGATATGAGCCCTTTAGGTACCCCAGTACCAATCTTAGGGACGGGTCTGACAAGACACCCTGCCAAGGGACAAGCATTGATCCCTCATTCATATCTGGGCCACAATTCTGGGGTCATATCGGTACGTCGTATTGGGTGTCAAGTCCACAACAATGTGTCATTACACTGCTATTCAATTCTGTTTAATTCTATTTGATAAATAACATGATGATTTATGCGTGATACACTGTCTGTTTGTGTTTTCCTAACAGACTCAAATATTGCAATGGTATGTTAAAGGTCTGCTATATCGTTCGATTGGAGCTCAATGACTCCAGACAAATCGTTCGTCATAGACAAGAGGTCAATGTTTACAGATATTGGTCTCTCTAGAAAGGTCAACCACTGCAGACTTTTGTGTACCAGGAAACTTTTTCCCGGTCAAACTTTCGCCCTTTGCCCATACAATTCATTTTTGCAAAGTGGTAATTTTGCCCTTAACATCTGATTACTATGTATATTATTTTGTCTACTTGTATTCAACTAAGGGAGGACAAAAGAGCCTAAAACTTTAACTGCGGTGAAAGTTTAACAATAAACATTAATTGGCCTTTATAGGCAGGTGTTCAAAGTTTATAGACTTTGACCTCTATAGACAGGTCAATGAATGTTTTACAGACCAATTTGTTTCTATAGACAGGAAGTCAATCACTGCAGACTAAATGGTCTCTATAGATAGGTGGTCATTGTCCATAGAATATAATGAGCCTCTATTGACAGGTCAATATTTCTGCAGACGATTTGGTCTCTCTAGACAGGTGGTCACTGTCTGCAGACTAATTGGACTCTATAGGAAGGTGGCCAATATATACAAACTAACTGACCACAAAAGTCAAACTGTCAAATGTATACAAACTAACTGACCTCTGTAGACAGGTGGTAAATGATCGTACTTTTGTCTCTCTAGCTAGGCGTTTAATATCAGCAGACTTTTTAAATCAATAAACAAATGGTCAAATATATACAGATACGTTGATTCTTATGTAAGGATTGAACAGCATTTTTTTAATTTCATGCCAGTATGACCGCAAATTGGTTACATACATATTCCATGTCTTCATGGAATATGTATGTCAACAATTTACATTGAACATTGAAAAAATGCCATTCAATACTTATATACACATTCTAATTTTTTTAGTTATTATTGACCTAAACAAAGGTATTCCCTAACATTTTAATATTGAAATGTCTGTCGTCATTGCAAACAAGATTCCTCGTACAGCCTAACACCACCAAAATGTTTGCTTCCAATGGTTATCTCATGTTAATCGAGGCAGAAGGAAAAACTTCAAACTGATGCTCATCCAATTGCATTCATAGCCCTATGAATGTAATTTCTTATGGTCATGCTTATAGAGGAACTTGCAGTGGAAATGTAAATATAGCCAAACGATTACTCTAAATATAACACGACTGTATACACTACAAGTACAACTGGTGTAAAATGAACGCTTTTAATGTTCGTCCTATAGACAGGTGATCTATGTATAGACTAATTAGTCTTGATAGACCAGCAATGCTATGTTCATTTATCTTCATATTACACCTTCACAGTATAATTTCACACACTTTGACAAAAATGTGACCAGGATAATAAAATGTTCCATACACACTTGCCTACTCATCACTCCCCCCTTAGAACAAGCCCTTCTACAAGAACAAGGGCTGATGAAACTGAGGTTTACCCATTAGCAAACATGTTCCTGAATGTGTAGACAGAAATCTTTCAAATGGAAGAAAACAATTATGTATTCAGAGTTGATGGAAATAGATGTGAACATGAAAGAGACAAGAACATTCCAAGTAAATCACAAAAGGCGTATAACATTACAGGCCGGTGTTATAGTGGCCTGTTAACATTGTCAGAAGTCCGCGGTGTCAGCTTTGGGGATGTAATGGACAGATCCACTTGACAGCAAGTTCCCTGCATCCTTAAACTATTGGTCATGACAACAATAGCTTAAAGGTCTGAGACATTATTACTGACTGGTCATTTTATGACCCAGAAAGGACCTCAGTTATTTTCTTACAGGATGAAGGAAGAGAGGAGAAAAGTCACTGTCCCCATTCACTCTATTGAACAGGTACTATATACCAGGAACATTCGCCCAGTCCAACATTTGCCCTTTACTGGCACAATCCATGTTTGGCAAGTGCTAGTTTCACCATCACATGCAATAACTATGTATGTTTTGCTGTATGCCAATATTAGATAAATAAAATATTCTGTCGTATAAATTCGCACTCTTTACAAAGAGTAAAACAGGTGAAAGTTAAAACGGCAGCAAAACTTTTCTTTTCGCAGTATATTTTACCCCTTTTCCCCGACTATTTATATCTGTTCATATCATCATGAGTATAACCGAATTATAACTACCACATTGACTTGGTAGACTGATACAGTGACTGGGTAGACTGATACAGTGACTGGGTAGACTGATACAGTGACTGGGTAGACTGATACAATGACTGGGTAGACTGATACAGTGACTGGGTAGACTGATGCAATGACTGGCTAGACTGATACAGTGACTGGGTAGACTGATGCAGTGACAGGATAGACTGATACAGTGACTGGGTAGACTGATACAGTGACTGGGTAGACTGATACAGTGACTGGGGAGACCGATACAGTGACTGGGAAGACCGATACAGTGACTTGGTAGACCGATACAGTGACTGGGTAGATTAATACAGTGACTGGGTAGACCGATACAGTGACTTGGTAGACCGATACAGTGACTGGGTAGACCGATACAGTGACTGGCTAGACTGATACAGTGACTGGGTAGACTGATACAGTGACTGGGTAGACCGATACAGTGATTGGGTAGACCGATACAGTGATTGGGTAGACCGATACAGTGACTGGGTAGACTGATACAGTGACTGGGTAGACTGATACAGTGACTGGGTATACTGATACAGTGACTGGGTAGACTGAAACAGTGACTGGGTAGACTAATACAGTGACTGGGTAGACTGATACAGTGACTGGGTAGACTGATACAATGACTGGGTAGACTGATACAGTGACTGGGTAGACTGATGCAATGACTGGCTAGACTGATACAGTGACTGGGTAGACTGATGCAGTGACAGGATAGACTGATACAGTGACTGGGTAGACTGATACAGTGACTGGGTAGACTGAAACAGTGACTTTGTAGACTAATACAGTGACTGGGTAGACTGATACCGTGACTGGGTAGACCGATACAGTGACTGGGTAGACTGATACAGTGACTGGGTATACTGATACAGTGACTGGGTAGATTGAAACAGTGACTGGGTAGACTATTCTGTCTTTTCCTATTGCAGAGTTATCTTCTCTTGGGAGCAGGTATTGATTGTTACGTCACTTGTTTTTGAGAAAAGACGTAATATTCCCACACAAACCAATGACGTAACAATCAATACCTGCTCCCAAGAGAAGATTACTCTGCAATACGCAAAGACCGAATAACAGAGACTGGATGGAGTTATTCTTTATATGGGATATTTATATGTGATTTTCTTATTCAACTGATTTCAAAAGTACATGGCTTCGTACAGAATCCCTAAGTGGCCTGGTGATTGGCTTGGTTCATATGACGTCAATGTCACAGACCAAGATACGTATGAACAGCTCACATCTGCTGGGGTTAGGTCGGTGTTTACTACTGTTTATATCTTACACTTTCCTGGCATTTCTCATCAAATAATTATCCCTCAATCTACATGCACAAGAGGTCACTCATTCTGGTTTACTACAAATGTATATTGTTTATGGTACATCAAGAAAATCTTACACCCAACTCCCGCTACAGAAAACTACAGAACGCATACGACTAGTACTTTTGTTTTTTTCACGGGAAGCTAGGACTATCTATGTGATACATTGCTCAAAGACCTGTGAAATCAAAGTGAATGATTCAGAAACAATAAATATCTGATAAAAAGTGTGCTGAATGCCCCCATACATAAGTGAACAATGATATCATCACCAGGGCTCTCCTTTAATGATTGTTGGTGGTACCATAAACACAACAACACTAGCACTACTACCCTCCACCAAACTTCTGACGATGTCATGTGTACTGTACTTACCTAGCTGTGTTTTACTTGGGAGTCGGGGAGGTTCGGATGCTGGTCAGGTCAAAAGGTCACGGCAATGGTCAGCAGGTCTATCTAGAAGCAAAGTTGACATCAAATGTTTTTGGAATTGGTAGAGTTAGCGTTTGCTGCCGTTTCCAGCATCCTGGTCTAGCTGATGTGGTGGTGGGAACTTTTGTTTTGTCAAATGTACATTATAATATAAGGGGGTTGGTAGAGACGGGGAGGGAAACACTGGCGAGGGTAACGCTAGTGGAGTCGAGCAATAAGACTGGGGATGCCTGCTGTCTTACTGGTATTAAGTCAGGTGCTAGCCCAATATCATAAGACACGATTACATCTCCGCTCACTGCCGGTCTTCCAGAGAAGTATGATTAAAGGTTTTTAATGTTGTGGTAATGGCTATATTAAAAAGAGGTCCTAGATTAAATCACCTTTTCTTAAAATCAGTTTTGCAGTTTTCTTGCATGAAGAAGAATTTTCGGCAAAGCTATGGCATCCGATGTTAGATCAGGCACAATAAGGCCAACTAGGGGGACTATAGGGGACTACAACGCGGTCTTCTCCATGTCTGCTCCCCACAAGGTCACTGCCGGTGCTTTTTGTAGAACTAGTTCTCAATGAATCAAACAGCTTGTATATATCATGTGCTTCCCTGCAGCAGCTGTGACTACACACACTCACTATACCAAACACACATAAAATAAACAATCATTATCACTCTTACTGTCGCAGGCTCTATTTTGGAGTGCATCTCATTTTCGAGATCATTATAATTTAGCAACAGTTGTCAACTGATAATCTACATAACACAATGGCACATGCATATATATTAGGAAAATATCTAATGACATTCAGCAATTGACATCATTTGAATTGTACTTTCAATGTTTTCTGGACCAAAACTAGGTATTTTCAAATGGGGAAAAGAAAACAGAAAAGAAAAAAGGAAAATACTGATCTGGCAATACATTTTTCAGAAAGTGAATCATAAAATTTGATTATTTGGTAAAGGTTTTCAGTATAACCCTACCACAAAGTACATCACCTTACCTAAAGCGTCACAGAGTCGGGTCATGCCATGCTGTTGAGGTCAACATCCCGGAGTGTGTACTGTACACCACCCTAAACACTTTCAGGAAGCACCGCCGTGCCCGATAACATCCACCCTAGTAAACTTAGGCCCGTCTCCCAATAGCAGGACACACCCTATCCCAGTCCTCACCAAAAACAGTAGCAGACGGACGCCCGTCTATCAGGGAACACTTTCGTTCGTTAACAATTGGTCGAGATATCTTGAGATATGTACAATAGGCCAGTGATAAGACTCCTAGCTACACCAGTATGCACCGTTTGTGTTCAGTCCGCTTACAATCGGGCCAGGAACAAACACTGCCCTTTTTCCTAATGTTTGCACCCTTGTCAATGTAAGACCCACTTTAACCTCGACAGTCTCTCTAATTCACCTGTTTGTCTTTTCCCAACAACAATAGGATAAAACTTGTGTCCTCGTATTGGAAAGGGGGGGCTCCTCGGGGATATCGCCACGTACAAAAGGATTACAAGAGGGAGTGGAAACACGATCTGTCCTACCCTAGAATGGACGGATTAATGTACTGCTACAGGACAACAATCCCACGTGGACATTAAACACACATTTGTCTTTAGCCAGACTTTGTGTATTATCAACTGTAATTGGCTCTATCAGAAAAGTCGCAAGTCAAACAAACCATTGTTACGTATCTCCTGTACTCTAACCCACAAATGTCACTCTGTTCCTGGGGTGAGTCTACCTGTCTACAGGGACTTGTGTATCTCCTGTGCAAACACAGTAACTGGAGTGCGTCTACCTGTCTATAGAGATCAGACTTATGGCTACTCCCATCCTGTGAATCTGTTATTGGGTTGGATCTACCTGTGTATAGAGACTTGTGTATATCCCTTGCTAACACAGTAACTGGGGTGGGTCTACCTGTGTATAGAGTTCAGACTAATGACTACTTCCACCCTGTGAAACTGTTACTGGGGTGGGTCTACCTGTGTATAGAGGCTTCCCTATCTTACGTACTAACACAGTAACTGGGGTGGGTCTACCTGTGTATAGAGATCAGACTAATGACTACTTTCACCCTGTGAAACTGTTACTGGGGTGGGTCTACCTGTGTATAGAGGCTTCCCTATCTCACATACTAACACAGTAACTGGGGTGGGTCTACCTGTGTATAGAGATCAGACTAATGACTACTTCCACCCTGTGAATCTGTTACTGGGGTAGGTCTACCAAGTACATATTGACTGGAGTTGGTCTACCTCTATAGAGATCAGACTT
Organism: Mizuhopecten yessoensis; assembly: GCF_002113885.1. Lineage (NCBI taxonomy): Eukaryota > Metazoa > Mollusca > Bivalvia > Pectinida > Pectinidae > Mizuhopecten > Mizuhopecten yessoensis. Next base: position 264,239 of record NW_018408465.1, read on the forward strand.
ATCACTCTCTTCCACCCTGTGTACCTGTTACTCTATAATACCAGACAGTTATACGGTTTAAGGTTATATGCTACCTACCCTTTATCTATAATATGTGTTTGAGTTATTTTCGTTAAGGATAGATGCTACACATTGAATCCAAGTTGTGTTAAAGAGTTATCTCCCTTTAAAATAAATTAGCATCTGATCAAAGTTCCTATAATTTCCTTTTCCAAGTCTTTATTATTGGGATTCAAACACTGGACTTTTTAACCCTTTCAACCCTGTAGACCATAATGTTCTCATCCATATCAATGCATGGAAGAGTCTACTTAAGTTACATATGGGTGAAAGGGTTAAATATAAAGCAGGGAGCCTGTCCACTGCACAAATCATCACATTTGTGCAGTTTACTCATTCACCCCTAAAGTCACATTTATCACCATACCAAATCAATGACTGGACAAGTCCAGTCTAGATAGGCAGGGGTGAATGAGCTAATACATCCTCAGAATGATTTCAAAATATTCCTACTCCCTAAAAAAGGTCCACAGCCTATAATTTTCTTGATCTATACACACGGAAAGACAGTAAAAAATTTAACAGAAAACTAATCTTAATGCATGTATACAGTAGAACAGCAGTAGAACTCTCTACCGGAATATTACAGTGGTATAGAACACTGTAGCATTATCAAATGTCATCAATACTATTGTTATTTCATTGTTCACTATATAGAATTCTTCTCAAACAAAATGGAGTAAATTGTAAGATAAACTGATTTTACTTTCATGAAGACCACCACCTAGCTGTATAAACCAGGCTGAGAGGGGATTGTCGTTGTGTAAGGAAAGGGGTTTTATCAGTAGCTGGGCCAGGATACCCCTATCTTGGAGGGATTTTTTGATAGAATTCAATAGCGTGGCTTCACAGGATTAGCATGTATAGTGTGAATATTTGTACCCGATAGTTTATTGTGTGTCTCTATCAACAACTCCTAACATTATACAATGCTGTTTATTGATAACTGCTGTAGTCTAGGTGTAAATAAATGCTGGCACATATGGAAATATTGATGCGAAATACTTGAATGGGTTTGAGGCAGTCGATATATTTATAGCCAACTTGAGAAGTGATGTATTGTTCCAAACTATTGTTTTCTGGATCTACTTCCCTGCACACAAAAACTTGGTCCAATTTCTCAATGAAAAAATAAGATCCTACAACAATTGAAGATCGGGGACGAATAAAGGCATTGTCATCAAACAAGGGTTAATGATTTCATTGAATAACAGCTAACCAAACAATGCTGAGACTAAAGGTCTAGAACACAGAGACATTAATCAAATAGGTGTCACAGTCCCCTACAAAAAATATCAATATATTATACTAAATTAATTTTAATTCTAGGCTAAAATAAATAATTTTAATTAACATGGTATTGCACATATCTTTCTTACCGCTACATAGAAAATTTGTGTCGCCCAGCTGATATATAACAGATACCCAACTACCAAGGGCGGTAACTCTGTCAGTATGAAAGATTGTCCGATACAAAATTCTGTCTTAAATCCTAAAATCACACGTTACATCACCACAAATTGGCATGTAGCAGTTTAAAAGAAATCCCTTGTTTTAATATCAATCTGCCTTATGTAAATATCTGTTAAAAGATAATTGAAATTTAACAGTCAATAATTGAAATTTTGCAGTCATCTTTACAGCAGCTAGGGAACTTTATTGTAAATTAAAGCTTGTATTTCTTCCATAATTCAATTTTCAGGTCTGAAGTAAAAGTCATCAGCAAGGCAGGAACACGGGGAACACTCGCATGTAAGACATTCATGCCACATTTGTCAAGGTGAAGATCTATAGTTGGTTACAACTAGAGCCGATCAACAATAGAAGCCTCTGTCTAAATCCATTCAGCCTATTAATGATGTGAAAACAAATGGAGAAGGATATAAATATCCAACATCCAATTTGCTCCCCAAGATCTTCCCAACGTTTAACCTGTTTATGACAAGAGGAAATTCTTCCTGAATCATAATTCGCCTTTCTTCCAACATCGATTTAACTTCGACTGGTCGAGCCATGTTATCATAACTACCGTTGCCTCTCCATCTTGATTCATTAGCGCAGACCGTTTTCCCTGGATTTTCATTGTGTTGCCATCGCCGAGACAGAATTGGACAATATTTTGATAATTCAGTTATTCCTCGATTGTCACAGTAGAGTACAGGGCCTGCCGTTGCCCAAGAAATCAAGGATAATGAAATATCAGCGTAACCACGACATCCAATTCTCTCCGTGATTTCTGACAAAATACCACAAGTTTGTGAAGGAATTAATATCAGGCGAATGACTCAGTGAGTAATAGAAACGGCTAATGAAGAACATGGAGACGCTGTCATCAATATCGCATTGTTTATAAAGACTAGATTGTTGCTAAAAGTGCCGTGAAGTACACAGTTTGGGGGTAAATAGCCCCGAGCCCTGGAAGCTCATATACAGTAATGAGACTGGCTTAGTGAATGTCCCCATGTACTGGAGGGATGGCAACCCACACCACGACCAATAGATGATGCTCGTGTCCCTGTCAACAGTGACATTCTCCAGAAAAGCTATGGAAATCTTTCACATTCACTTCCCCCTTTAGAAATCCAAATCTGACAGTAAACATTTTTCTGTCTTAAAGAGATGAAATTAATTTTTGAGGGATGCATGATCCGGTTTTATTGACACATTTGGTAGTTGTTTAATATTCATATCTACCATTTACAGGTCTCTGAACGCAAGGGTCATTAACTGTTTGGTAAAATAACACTATCAATATATAAATACAAACTAATATAGGATCCCTTATATCATTGAACAATTGGTTTATACAATTTGTATTATAATTCTTTGTTAAGCTATAACCTGTATAAAGGGCCCATCATGTTTATATTTAACAGATGTAATTATTTACCAATAACTTCAGTGGCAACATCAGTAATCTTTATTTAACCTGTATAAAGGGACCATGCTGATTACAAGAAACATCAGTAATCTTTATTTAACCTGTATAAAGGGACCATGCTGAAAACATCAGTAATCTTTATTTAACCTGTATAAAGGGACCATGCTGATTGCAAGAAACATCAGTAATCTTTATTTAGCTATAACCTGTATAAAGGGACCATCATGTTTATATTTAACAGATGTAATTATTCACCAATAACTTAAGTGGCAACATCAGTAATCTTTATTTAACCTGTATCCTTGACCATGCTGGTTGCAAGAAACATCAGTAATCTTTATTTAGCTATAACATGTATAAAGGGACCATCATGTTTCTATCTAACAGATGTAATTATTTACCAATAACTTCAGTGGCAACATCAGTAATCTTTATTTAACCTGTATAAAGGGATCATGCTGGTTGCAAGAAACATCAGTAATCTTTATTTAGCTATAACCTGTATAAAGGGACCATCAGGTTTATATTTAACCGATGTAATTATTCACCAATAACTTCAATGATAGCATAGTAATCTTTATTTAATCTGTATAAAGGGACCATGTTGATTGCAAGAAACATCAGTAATCTTTATTTAGCTATAACCTGTATAAAGGTACCATCATGTTTCTATCTAACTGATGTAATTATTTACCAATAACTTCAATGATAGCATAGTAATCTTTATTTAATCTGTATAAAGGGACCATGTTGATTGCAAGAAACATCAGAAATCTTCATTTACCTATAACCTGTATAAACAGACCATGTTCATTACACAAGAAACGCTAATAATCTTTATTCAGCTATAATCTTAAAAATGACCATGTTTAGATCATTAATAAGCATTAATCTTAATTCAGCTATTATAAACCTTTTAAAATGACCAAGTTAATATTATGAAACCGCAATAATCTTTATTTACCTATAACCTGCATGAAGGGACCATGTCGGTCATTTGACAGTTACATTTAACACCAATAACTTCCATTTACCTATAACCTGTATAAACAAGACCACCTGTATTAGAGGACCATGTGTATTGAGCTATATTATATAATGGTCTTCTGTTAAACCCTTCCCAACTGATTATTACATTCCTCCATAGATATAATTTGTACAGGCATAATGAGTTAACATATATCAAATTAAATGAATAATTTCTTTTTATTATCTCAGTATCTGTTTAAACTTAACAATGGATTGGGTTAAATGTAATGGAAATGTAATCATCTTGATTAATATCTAACCAATATTTATAACCTATATTGTATTAAATCACTGTTTCTACAGATGTATATTATATTAAAACAAAATCTTTTAATCTGTTCACCTGACAAGTTGTGTTTCATCAAAGTTCGGTCAAAACAGAATTTTAAAGGGCAGTTAACCTTCACAGCAAAATAGAAAACCAACAAAATTACTTTGCTTATCACATTATAAAAAAAGTTGCGAACGAAATTTAAAACAAAAAAATATCAATTCGTAAAATGCCACTTAAAACTGTGATCAACCTGTTCATCGTGATAGATCGGGGTTATATCTTCTCCGTCTGATATGTACTGATAAAAATGTTCATGACAAGACACTCTTTTAAATTAAGATGAATATCAGAGAAAAATCAAAGCAATGTCCGGATATAGCTTAGCTGAATTTTAAACATAATTCTACTAGAATACAAGCCCAGAGTATTTTTGTAAGTGAGACTAAAGAGATTGGTAACTGCCAATGTATAGTGTATATGGGATACAATCATCTACTCTGCCAACTCCCCGTCACAACTGCAACACAAATTAATAAATCATTGCTTAATTTAGGAAGATAAAGTCACACTGTTGAATTCAAAATTTGGCCCGTATCTGTGATTGGAGTATTGCCCTTCATCTATCAGCCTCCGGACCAGGCCTATCTGCAACCTTGGGTGGCTTTTCTCTCTAATCCCCTATCACTCCTTGATTACAAGTATAACCTTTTATACAAGGGTTTCCACCAGTCATGTTCCATACAAAGATTACTACACTACAAAAGACTGATCTATACTTAATGAAACAGAGTTGACATTTTAATTCCGGGTAATGTTTCTAAAAGTACTTGTGCCAGGTTAGAGTCGGTTAGAGTCGGCTAGAGTGCTGTCGTTCATTGTCTCCTTGTCGGACCTATCTGGCCAGTCGGGGAGATATAGTGCACTGTCCCACATATAATTAAATTATATCATTAATGCTTGAACGGTACTCTATAGGTGCAAAATCTTATACCTGTGCAAGACATCACGTCTTACTATCTAAGAAAAAATTCTAGGACCTATATCAGAAGATCTGCTTTTATACAATTAATTGGTTCCAACACCTTTGTGACGAGACCACCTCTTGCATTGTAAAGAGACCATATATGATATGGATACACAAATCTGGGACCTTTGTAAAGAAGCCACCTCTTTAAAAAAAAAATAGAAAAAATGTTGTAAGATATCACTTCTTTTTCCATTAACCAAAAACTGTTCAGAAAAATATTTTAATACTTTTTGTGAAATATGATAAATTTTCTTTCCATGAATAATTGATACATTTCATTTACAGTTATATATTACAAGTGACTTACATTTTCTGTATCCTTAAATAATCTCATAATATTCTAACACTGTTACAATTAGATTAAAAGCATTAGATATTATTTTATAATTGTTAATTGAACATATTAATTTTTGTTAATTCAGAAGTCAAGAATGACTTGTGAAATCAATGGCATATTATATTGAAACAATATTAGCAAAAAAAAATCATTAGGAATCGCAGCAGACAAAGAAGAAATTCATCAAATCCTAAGATTAATTTATTTCAATAAAAAAAAAACTGTTTAACTTGTTACACAGAGGGGATTTTCAACGACATAGCAAGATAATGCTAACATGTAAACAACATTGTTCAAACAATGAAGAATTTTTCTCCATGCTTTTTTTTTTTTACATTGCTATGGAAACTGAAGAATTGGTCTGAAATTCTTGGAGAAAATAAAGGGTTATCCGCTGAGCCATGACAAGCCCATCAGGCACTTTAGATGGATGCAATTGGGGTTTTGACTCACCAACAAAGATGTCACACAAAAGGCAAGGTCTCCATGGTGACAAAAAAACAAGATGGCTGTTCCATGGTCAATCTACTTTTGTCTTTCAGTTTCGGTTATATCAATCCTCTGAAATATATAAAAAATAAACAAAATATAAATAAAATAGATAGCTATTGTTTTCCTTTGAAAGAGAATTAAATAAGGAATAGCGATATCTAGATGAACCAATGAAACATGAATTTTCACAATCAAAATTTGAGAATAAACTCGTTAACATTTTGATGCATATGATGCATCATGAAGAGAGCATTATATTGAAAAATAATACATGTATAAGTCAACACTTTCTGAAAGAAAGAAACATGACACGATATACCAATACTCTTTATTCATAGCTTTGTAATCAGGAAAAATATCCGTGCTCTGCCATACTCATGAAAAGTACATGGTAATCCAAAGAAAACCATTGAATATTCTCCATGTATTTCAAAAATTTGCAGTTTTGCTCAAAAAACAAATTAATCAGTTATCTTTTACAATTAGACAAAGCATTTTAGGATCTGTACAAACATATCTCACTAAGCTTTCTTACACAAATTAAATGCTTCAGAGCAAAATGGATTTATGGAAAATCAACCAGTCGTTCACATTTTCTAAAATGAGGTAAAACTGCATCACACATTTACATAGTTCTGTTAAAACATTTTTGATTTTTCTTTAGATCACAATGAATTTTCAAAGCAATCTTTACATTTAAACTTTCAGTAGAGTGCACCAGCATAAGTACATGTGACTGTGTGGTCCGCGGGATCCAGAGTACCCGCGTCTATATCAATCACAACAAGTCGAGGCCCGAGACTTACCGTAACACTGATAATCTGTTAGAAATCACAGACGAATCTGGACCAACAATTTCCCCGCTCTACCAGAAATCACGACAGATTTTGACAGCCGATTTTGACCATGAAGTTGAGTGACAGTCGTGACCAGAGACTAAAGAACTTGGCCAGCAGAGGGCTCCCTAGGCAGAGACGCGGTGACAAACCTGCAGCACGTTACATGTCCGTCATGATGGAGAGGGGACAACAAATTTGTGAAAACTACCAAGTGCGGCAATGTGACCAAATGAGCATAGAAAATCATTAGTCATCGAGGTTCAACAATAGCCATTGATGTAGGGGAATTTCATCAGCTCATCGATCCATTGATGGAGGGCAGAAAAAAGGCCATTGATTTTTTAACCATTAGAGACAGATTCCTTCAACTGGCGGAATGCGCAACGTGAAAGATATTAATTCAAGGATGATAATAACGACCTCCAATAACAGGTCAGTGGCCATTGTAGTCTTAATGAAACAGCACTGGGGACCATGGGCTACAGTCGATCCCATAACTGGTGTACAACAGAAATAGCGCCTAAATAGTGTTAGGCCCGCGCTTCTGCTATTGATCCCGCCCGGGCCCACTAATATTCAAAATTATGAGTCCTTCAACTTGCACACAATGGTAATGAATTGGACAAGTGTTTGCACAGCAAGGGGAATGAGGGAATCGAGTTAGCACACTTGACCATAATGTACCATACCCCCACAATGCTTGCTTATGTAGAGTTTTCAATAGGCCCTTTCTCTCCAATTAAAGATAGAAAGCTGAATTTCAATATAATCAATTCAATTACAACACATTCAAGCATATACCTAACTCTTACAAGAGTTTTTGCAACTAAGAAATAGGGAAATTGCTTCAGAAAAAATAATGAAATCTTTATTTATATATTGAGGAGAAGTTGTCAGAAATGTGTTTTGTATCTCCTATATTGAAGAGCTCCAGTAAATTCATTAAGACAACTTACACAGGAGAATGGCATATCTGCAGTGGAGTCTGTAGGTAATTCTTTAGATATCTTTATCTAAGTTTATTACATTTGGAGGAGATGGAAATCTTTTAATACAAACAAATGCACACCGGTATAGGCAGCTGTCCGCAGCATCAGGTACCTACTCATATCGTAATAAATATATCATCATACACACTCCTCCGGGATGTAAACACCCAACACACACAATTCCTTTTACCTTTGCCTTTCTGTTGTCTCCAAAAAAGATCTCTCTTTTCTAAGACTTTTCAAAAACAAAACTTTCACAGGCCATTGTGGGAAGATTTCTTTGAAATGTATTTCCATTTGTATAAGTGTCGATACATTTAGCACTGTATCTAACCATCTATATATCTGAATGCCAAATTGCTTTTCTCCACACAGGTTTACAACGTTACTTGACAGTTGTTAATAAATCTAGCCACTTATATCTCAGATAGAAATATTCCTTTCCCATTTGTTATCTCCCTTTTATAAAGCTCTCCAACTGCTTAGGCTAGGCAAATTTAGTTCTTGGAAATCTAAGCGAAAAAATGCAAACCCGTAATTAAGTTAGAAATCATATCAAGACATTCATGGTTCATGGCGATATAAATGTTCTTGTTTAGAGTGAAGGCCTGGGTTCATATTGGCAGATATATAGTTTTTCTTTACCATTGTCAAATACAAGCATTTTTAATTTTCTTTATAAGTATTGTTTAACACACACAAATAAATATTGCCTCGTGTAGTTCTCAAATAAAACAGATAAATAATGAATGCTTTAGTATTGTCAATCAAATAGCTGCCTATTCAAGTTTTGTCAAATACAATTCTATAATGTATCATTACCGTAAGTATGAATAGTAGAAAAGTTATGTATCACAACCGTAAGTATGAATAGTAGAAAAGTTATGTATCATAACGGTAAGTATGAATAGTAGAAAAGTTATGTATCATAACGGTAAGTATGAATATTAGAAAAGTTATGTACCACAACCATAAGTATGAATAGTAGAAAAGTTATGTATCACAAACGTAAGTATGAATAGCAGAAAAGTTATGTACCACAACCATTAAGTGTTTATCTGTCTGGTATTTTGTGCTATAATACAGTATTATGGTGGTCAGACACCTGTTGGAATAGTGTTAAAATCCTTTTGTGTCTTTCAAAAAAAGACATTTTCAAAATAACATTTAATACTTGGTAACCAAGAAACTATGTAATGCTTAAATTACAAGTATTTGATAATAATATCTCTTTAATTCATCAACCTAAACACATTATTTCAAAACTTAGAGACATGTCATAACTGTTCTGGTTCATGATTACACATTTGATTTAAAGCTGCAACAGAGTTAATACATATTATAATTTCTTCCCTTATTTAATTTCGTGAAGTGAGTATTTTTTTTATGATATACCACGTTTTGATTTAAACTTTTGAAGAATGTCCTTGGCTTGTCATTCGGCAGACTTCATCAGCAGCTAGGGGAGGACTCCACATCTGCTGCCAATTTGTGGGGGTCAGGTGGCTCAGGAGGACCCTCCCATCCTGACCTGTGCCTATCAGTCGACTAATCAGTTCATTACACAACCCTGATTATTAATCTGCTACAGCAGTATGTAATGGCCAGTCTCCACTAAAGATATTACTCATACCTACAAACTTAATTAATGGACAATTTCAAATACCCGGGATTGGGGGTTTCCCCCGACACAAGCCGGTGGTTCCGTAAAATAGGGACAGTGGTAGATTGCGGCAGATCTTACTGTCTTTGAGAATTGGTAGGTGTTCCCATCAGGTAGGCAGAACCTTGCCTAACAAAGTCTCTCCGAATGCGAATATAATTGACGACAGCTGATTCCATTCAGAAAGATTTGGGTGGATTTGTTGTACCCCATGTACAACCCTTCGGAAGCTGGGGAGGGATTTACCTCCCCTCATTTATGGTTGGGTATCAGGGTTCTCATCTGATCCCCTAATTCCTCCCCCTAGTGTGTAAGAGTGCAGATAAGAGGCAACATGGCGGTACAGTTAGGTTTTCAGCACAGAATATAAATGTTTAAAAACATGTGCACCAACACAAAAATCTCTTACCCCCTCGATGTGTTTGAGGAGATGAAAATAATGTAGGAAAGATAAAAAAATAAATAAAAAAATTACAACTTTATTTTCATTTTCAAAAAATAAAAACACGTCTATGTGAACTTATAAAAATTATTTTCTAAATTTGTTGATAAAATAGAATTATGTATGCATGGTGGGAGTTGCATATATGTTCTATATCTATTCAAATTAAACTATTTCATCAAATATGCTGTAAAGATTCTAGTTTATAACTGTATATCGGGTTCCCATGCTCTTCTCTGTCCCCTTCTGCCTTCACATTTTTTCTCTTCAGTTCCCATCTGTTTCTCCCCAGCTCATAAATAACACTTGTAATGTACCATTCTCCTTTTTCACTTATACTTCCTATACATTAAATTTGTAAAGTTCATTTTCAATTCTGTATCTTTCACATGCTCTATCGATAAACTTTTTAAAGATAGTTTATGTTCTTTTTGTATGTGTTTCCTTCGGATAACTGAACAGTGTTTTTTTTACAAAGTAAAATCTTCTGTAAATTATTCATTTGATATGGGAGATATTTTTGAATGATCTAGAGCTACAAAATTCTTTTTATAATTTTTGTCCAACTATCACATTGAAGAAGGTTACGCCTGGTCAACATTGATCAGAAACTGCACATTTAGTGTAACCTTATCACTGATATGGCAGGTATAATTTCTGAATGTTTTCTACAAAATTCTTTTCATATTTAACATACAGTATATATAGCCACGAGACAGTGAATATTGACACTAAACTGTGTATATAACCACCATACAGTGTATATAGCCACCAGATAGTGTATATAGCCACCAGACAGTATATATAGCCACCACACAGTGTATATATCCACCAGACAGTGTATATAGCCACCAGACAGTGTGTATAGACCCCAGACAGTGTATATAGCCACCACACAGTGTATATACCCACCAGACAGTGTATATAGCCCCCAGACAGTGATATAGCCACCAGACAGTATATATAGCCACCACACAGTGTATATATCCCCCAGACAGTGTATATAGCCACCAGACAGTGTATATAGCCACCAGACAGTGATATAGCCACCAGACAGTATATAAAGCCACCAGACAGTGTATATAGCCACCAGACAGTGTACATAGCCACCACACAGTGTATATAGCCACCAGACAATGTATATAGTGTATATATCCCCCAGATAGCCACCAGACAGTGTATATAGCCACCAGACAGTCTATATAGCCACCAGACAGTCTATATAGCCACAAGACAGTGTACTACAGATACCATACCGCGTATATAGCCACCAGACAGTTTACTACAGATACCAGACAGTGTATATAGCCACCAGACAGAGTACTACAGATACAATACAGTATATATAGCCACCAGACAGTATATATAGCCACCATACAGTGTATATAGCCCCCAGACAGTATATATATCCACCAGACAGTATATATAGCCAGCATACAGTGTACATAGCCACTAGACAGTGTAATATAGCCACAAGACAGTGTACTACAGATACCATACAGCGTATATAGCCACCAGACAGTTTACTACAGATACCAGACAGTGTATATAGCCACCAGACAGAGTACTTCAGATACCATACAGTATATATAGCCACCATACAGTGTATACAGCCTCCAGACAGTATATATATAGCCACCAGACAGTATATATAGTCACCATACAGTGTACATAGCCACCAGACAGTATACTACAGATACCATACAGTATATATATCCACCAGACAGTATATATAGCCAGCATACAGTGTACATAGCCACTAGACAGTGTAATATAGCCAAAAGACAGTATACTACAGATACCATACAGTGTATAAAGCCACCAGACAGTATATATAGCCACCAGTCAGTGTATATAGCCACCAGACAGTGTACTACAGATCCCATACAGTGTATATAGCCCCCAGACAGTATATATAGCCACCATACAGTGTATACAGCCTCCAGACAGTATATATATAGCCACCAGACAGTATATATATCCACCAGACAGTATATATAGCCACCATACAGTGTACATAGCCACTAGACAGTGTAATATAGCCACAAGACAGTATACTACAGATACCATACAGTGTATATAGCCACCAGACAGTATATATAGCCACCAGACAGTATATATAGCCACCAGTCAGTGTATATAGCCACCAGACAGTATATATAGCCACCAGTCAATGTATATAGCCACCAGACAGTGTACTACAGATACCATACAGTGTATATTGCCACCAGACAGTATATATAGCCACCAGACAGTATATATAGCCACCATACAGTGTATACAGCCACCAGACAGTATATATAGCCACCAGACAGTGTACTACAGATACCATACAGTGTATATAGCCACCAGATAGTGTACTACAGATACCATACCATGTATATAGCCACCAGACAGTATATATAGCCACCAGCCAGTGTATATAGATACCATACAGTGTATATAGCCACCAGACAGTGTATATAGCCACCAGACTGTATAATGCAGATTTCATACAGTGTATATAGACACCATACAGTGTATATAGCCACCAGACAGTGTATATAGCTACCAGACTGTATAATACAGATTTCATACAGTGTATATAGACACCATACAGTGTATATAGCCACCAGACAATGTATATAGCCACCAGACAGTGTATATGACCTTCAGGTCTTTATATGACTTTAACCCTTTCACTTCTATGTAACTTTAATAAACTCTACCAAAAATTGTTATGGACGAGTCCATTATGGTGTACAGTATTGAGAAAGGATCAAGACTGTGTATATGGCACACAGACAGTATATATGACAATCAGACAGTGTATATGGCACACAGACAGTGTATATGGCACACAGACAGTTTATATGGCACACAGACAGTATATATGACAATCAGACAGCATATATGACAATCAGACAGTGTATATGACAATCAGACAGTGTATATAGCACACAGCCAGTGTAAATGGCACATAAACAGTGTATGTGGTACACAGACAGTGAATATTGCTCTCAGAGCAGTGAAGCAAAAGTTTCATGATCCAGATTTTTTACCAGAATGTCACACTAACAACCACCACGGACACCTACCACCAAAACCATCTACTGCTGAGTTTATATCAAGCAATCATTTTCGTCGGTCACAGACTAGAAGCAGACTGTCATTACAGGCAACCCACTCTAACAAAAGACACATGCACCACATGAAATTATTAAATATTACGAGTGGAGGCTTAAAAAGTAATCCTGTCCAATAGTCAACTAGTTAGAGTAAACAAGGCGGCCGACAAAAATGACTTGAAACAGAGGAAAATGTCTCGCCTCCCCCGTACGCCATGGTCATTGTAGATCCTGGCACTTTATCTTAATGAAGATTTTGATTGAAACACAGTGCAGTGTTTAACTACATCCTGGGTACTTACACACAACTTATACACCACTTCAACCGGCCACATACTAATTCATAAGACTTCCTGAATTTGTTTGAACTTTCTACACGGCACTATGACACCTTATACACAATGATGAAAACATGCGGCAACCAACCAACAGTAGCCTTGTAGAGCAGAAGTCAGTCGTTCAGTTAAAGAGTTATGCAAGGCAAATGTAATAAGAACATAAAAGTATAAAAATGGGCATTGTTACTCCGGTCGTTAGGCCTTTTATTGGCGGTAATATCATAAATTACCATAAATGGCTGCAAAAACGGTACATCAATATTCAACACACATCTGTATGTATTACAATAAACCAACTGTGAATTGTTAGAAATATTTAACAAAAGTAAAATTCTTGTCGGAGTAAACATCAACATGTGAAGCAATTGTACACTTTGAATGTCGTATTTATGCTCATTGTTTCCGCTGTAACTTGATCTGTATACATATCTGTTGTATTGTGCAATAGCAGGGATCCAGTTCTCCTTCCTCCCCCCTATCCCCCCCTCCCGACTCCAATCCCCATATCATACAGATATCAAGTCAGATGAATACTCACATGGATCTTGTTAAAGCAAATCTCTCAATTGTGTTAAAATAGAGTAGAACAATTTCCTAACAAATAAAGTAAGAATGTGTGTCGGTCTAATCGGATCACGATCATCAACACACAGAAGGCTGTGTAACTTATCTAGATAATGGTAATAAGTCTGGATATAGAAATTAATGTGAGAGAGTTGTACCCAGTGCATATTGTCGGTGAAAACCATTAATGCTCAAGAGTACTTGCTGTACCCAAGCTTGTGGGAGGCTCTCCGAGTCTAACCACAACAAAACCTCTTGTTAAACGTGAACCCTTCAAACGCCGTCTCTAATAACCGTGCCGATGTGTGGAATTAGCGCCGAGAATTATCAACTCGGAACATTATTCCCAATAATTCTGCAGTTTGAAATGGAGCATAAAATCACAACAGTTGAACGTCAATTAAAGTTTTGAAAACCTCACAAAACCCCGACTAACAGACTAGTATTATCCAATCTATAGGAGAGAAAAAAACATAACAAACTCATAAAAAAAAGACTTTTCTGAAGACAAGAATCTGGCTAGGCAGGCCTCTGTGGGCCCACAGTTGAGTTAACAAAAGATGTGTTACCAAGTGTTGATACCCTGTAAGTCATGTCAGTTCTGGCAATTGCCACAACCGACATAAGTGGGTAGTCAGAATTCCAATAAGTTTTGTCCCCATTTTTTTCCTTTTTCACACTTTTTCTTTTTCCCCTTGTTTGCCGTTTTAACAGCAACTTAAAAAAGAATTGTGTGCTTTTAAGAGAGGGTTAATAATCTGTGGAATTTGGAAAATGGTGAATTGCTTGGGTTAATTATTTCTTAAATACCATGAAAACTGCACCGAGAGTCTGAAACATCATTCATCAGAGGAACTTTACTTGCTAAGTGGTGTCAAGCTCAGCTGATCTGTTCAAGCTTTCCAGTGTTGAAATAAACGACCATGACAAATATCACGGTAATGACAAAGATAAGTAATGGTACTGTCAGATATGTGTACAGTTACAACTAACCATCATTTATTGTCAGATCTGTTACCATAACAACAGGCTACCATTTACTGTCAGATCTGTTACCATAACAACCAACCACCATTTACTGTCAGATCTGTTACCATAACAACAGACTGACATTTACTGTCAGATCTGTTACCCTAACAACCAACCACCATTTACTGTCAGATCTGTTCCCATAACAACAGACCACCATTTACTGTCAGATCTGTTACCATAACAACAGACTGCCATTTACTGTCAGATCTGTTACCGTAACAACAGACTGCCATTTACTGTCAGATCTGCTACCATAACAACCAACCACCATGTACTGTCAGATCTGTTACCATAATGACTTATCATCATTTACTGTCAGATCTGTTATGTTTCTGCCTCACTTATTTGTTCAGTAAATTCAATAACAATTTTCAATGTTGGAAAACTATCAATCAAGTCTTTTGGATTTTGAAAGGATCTGTCTTGTATTGTTTTTTCATTGTTTGAATGTAATTATTTGTATGGCAGTGTGTTGGGATATTTGTGTACATGTACTAGCAGGCAAGTGTGTGTTCCTAAACAGGAGACTGTTTGATAATGAAGGAGATCACTTAACTATCTTTATATTAATTCTGATAAAAAAATTACAAGGTACGTCCTAGAACAAGGACAAACAATTAGCAGTCAAATCATTTATATTTCTGAAGTATTGTATTCTCCAAGCACAGAGAATGGAGATTTGTGTAAATACTGAAGAGTGAGTATGTGCCGAGACCTGCACTATTACTGATTGTAGTATTACAGTAAGCCATTACTGTAGAGTGCATCACCTGTTCCCCCGGTCATTACATGTCTATCTCTGTTTGATGTCCCCCTCCCTCCAGGGGTTTAATTGTTACACCCCAACCCCCAACACCTGACCCCCCCTCCGTGAGGGGAGCTGGGGCCTGCCTTTACTGCCCTGTCCCTTTTGTATACCCAGATCACAATCTCATCTCTTTACCGTCATCAAAGACCACGTTTTTCTTTTCCCAGCAGGCAATTAAGTTTATAATGCAACAGATTTTTTTCAAAAAATATATAATATATATATAGACTTGAATATGAGAGAACTTGAAAGATTGTATTCTGTATCATACAATTACATCAACTCTTACTTTGTCAATGGTGATTACAACCATATACAAACATCAGCACAACAAAGACTTTTACCTGTACATAAACATTACATAACCACTACCTAAACTTGTACCACTACACAACACTACATAGACTTGTACCACCACATAGACTTGTACCACTACATAAACACTACATAGACTTGTATCACTACATAGACTTGTACCATTACATAACCAATACATAGAGTTGTACCACCACATAGACTTGTACCACTACACAACACTACATAGACTTGTACCACCACATAGACTTGTACCACTACATAAACAATACACAGACTTGTACCACTACATAGACTTGTACCACCACATAGACATGTACCACTACATAGACTTGTACCACTACACAACACTACATAGACTTGTACCACTACATAGACTTGTAACACTACATAGACTTGTACCACTACACAACACTACATAGACTTGTACCACTACATAAACACTACATAGAGTTGTACCACCACATAGACTTGTACCACTACACAAAACTACATAGACTTGTACCACTACATAGACTCGTAACACTACATAGACTTGTACCACTACATAGATTTGAACCACTACATAAACACTAGACTTGTACCACTACATAAACACTATAGAAGACTTGTACCACTACATAAACACTAACATGGACTTGTACCACCACATAAACACTAGACTTGTATCACTACATAAACACTAGACTTGTACCACTATATAAACACTATAAAAGACTTGTACCACCACATAAACACTAGACTTGTATCACTACATAAACACTAGACTTGTACCACTATATAAACACTATAAAAGACTTGTACCACCACATAAACATTACATAGACTTGTACAACTACATAAACACTATAAAAGACTTGTACCACCACATAAACATTACATAGACTTGTACAACTACATAAACACTATAAAAGACTTGTACCACCACATAAACACTACATAGACTTGTACCACTCCATAGACTTGTACCACTACATAAACACTATATAATCTTGTACCACTACATAAACACTATAAAAGACTTGTACCACCACATAAACATTACATAGACTTGTACAACTACATAAACACTATAAAAGACTTGTACCACCTGTACCATTACATAACCAATACATAGAGTTGTACCACCACATAGACTTGTACCACTACACAACACTACATAGCCTTGTACCACTACATAGACTTGTATCACTACATAGACTTGTACCATTACATAACCAATACATAGAGTTGTACCACCACATAGCCTTGTACCACTACATAAACACTACATAGACTTGTATCACTACATAGACTTGTACCATTACATAACCAATACATCGAGTTGTACCACCACATAGACTTGTACCACTACGCGACACTATATAGACTTGTACCACTACATAGACTTGTAACACTACATAGACTGGTACCACTACACAACACTACATAGACTTGTACCATTACATAGACTTGTAACACTACATAGACTTGTACCAATACACAACACTACATAGACTTGTACCACTAAATAGACTTGTAACACTACATAGACTTGTACCAATACACAACACTACATAGACTTGTACCACTAAATAGACTTGTAACACTACATAGACTTGTACCACTACATAGTCTTTACCACTACATAGACTTGTACCACTACATAGTCTTTACCACTACATAGACTTGTACCACTACATAGTCTTGTATCACTACATAGACTTGTATCACTACATAAACAATACACAGACTTGTACCACTACATAAACAATACACAGACTTGTACCACTACATAGACTTGTACCAACACATAGACATGTACCACTACATAGACTTGTACCACTACATAGATTTGAACCACTACATAAACACTAGACTTGTACCACTATATAAACACTATAAAAGACTTGTACCACCACATAAACATTACATAGACTTGTACAACTACATAAACACTATAAAAGACTTGTACCACTACATAGACTTGTACCAACACATAGACATGTACCACTACATAGACTTGTACCACTACATAGACTTGTATCACTACATAGACTTGTATCACTACATAAACAATACACATACTTGTACCAATACATAGAGTTGTACCACCACATAGACTTGTACCACTACACAACACTATATAGACTTGTACCACTACATAGACTTGTACCACTACATAGACTTGTAACACTACATAGACTTGTACCACTACATAGATTTGTACCACTACATAAACACTAGACTTGTACCATTATATAAACACTATAAAAGACTTGTACCACCACATAAACACTAGACTTGTACCACTACATAAACACTATAAAAGACTTGTACCACCACATAAACACTAGACTTGTACCACTACATAAACACTATAAAAGACTTGTACCACTACATAAACTTGTACCACTACATAAACTTGTACCACTACATAAACTTGTACCACTACATAAACTTGTACCACTACATAAACACTACATAAACTTGTACCACTACATAAACACTACATAAACTTGTACCACTACATAAACACTACATAAACTTGTACCACTACATAAACACTATAAAAGACTTGTACCACTACATAAACTTGTACCACTACATAAACTTGTACCACTACATAAACTTGTACCACTACATAAACACTATAAAAGACTTGTACCACTACATAAACTTGTACCACTACATAAACTTGTACCACTACATAAACTTGTACCACTACATAAACTTGTACCACTACATAAACACTATAAAAGACTTGTACCACTACATAAACACTAAAATGGACTTGTACCACCACATAAACACTAGACTTGTACCACTACATAAACTTGTACCACTACATAAACACTATAAAAGACTTGTACCACTACATAAACACTAACATGGACTTGTACCACCACATAAACACTAGACTTGTATCACTACATAAACACTAGACTTGTACCACTACATAAACACTAACATGGACTTGTACCACTACATAAACACTTCATAGACTTGTATCACTATATAAACACTAGACTTGTACCACTAAATAAACACTACATAGACTTGTACCACTATATAAACACAACATAGACTTGTACTACTACATAAACACTACATAGACTTGTAGTGTTTATTTAGTGGTACAAGTCTATGTAGTGTTTATATAGTGGTACAAGTCTATGTTAGTGTTTATGTAGTAGTACAAGTCAATGTTGTGTTTATATAGTGGTACTACTACATAAACACTAACATGGACTTGTTCCCCTACAAAAACACTTCATAGACTTGTAACACTATATAAACACTAGACTTGTAACACTACATAGACTTGTTCCACTACATAAACTGGTTCCACTACATAAACACTATAAAAGACTTGTACTTCTACATAAACACTAACATGGACTTGTACCACTACATCGACTTGTACCACTACATAAACACTATAAAAGACTTGTACCACCACATAACACTATATAGACTTGTACCACTACATAAACACTATATAGACTTGTACCACTACATAAACTTGTACCACTACATAAACACTATAAAAGAGTTGTACCACTACATAAACACTAACATAGACTTGTACCACTACATAAACACTTCATAGTCTTGTACCACTACATAAACACTATATAGACTTTTACCACTACATAAACTTGTACCACTACATAAACACTAGACTGGTACCACTTCATAAACACTATAAAAGACTTGTACTTCTACATAAACACTAACATAGACTTGTACCACTACATAAACACTATAAAAGACTTGTACCACTACATAAACACTATAAAAGACTTGTACCACTACATAAACACTATAAAAGACTTGTACCACCACATAACACTATATAGACTTGTACCACTACATAAACACTATATAAACTTGTACCACTACATAAACACTATAAAAGACTTGTACTTCTACATAAACACTAACATAGACTTGTACCACTACATAAACACTTCATATTCTTGTACCACTACATAAACACTATATAGACTTTTACCACTACATAAACTTGTACCACTACATAAACACTATAAAAGACTTGTACCACTACATAAACACTATAAAAGACTTGTACCACTACATAAACACTATAAAAGAGTTGTACCACTACATAAACACTAACATAGACTTGTACCACTACATAAACACTATATAAACTTGTACCACTACATAAACACTATAAAAGACTTGTACCACTACATAAACTTGTACCACTACATAAACACTAGACTGGTACCACTTCATAAACACTATAAAAGACTTGTACTTCTACATAAACACTAACATAGACTTGTACCACTACATAAACACTTCATAGTCTTGTACCACTACATAAACACTATATAGACTTGTACTACTACATAAACACTAACATGGACTTGTACCACCTATAAAAGACTTGTACTTCTACATACCACTATATAAACACTACATAGACTTGTACCACTATACAAACACTACATAGACTTGTACCACTACATAGACTTGTACCACTACATAAACACCACTTAGACTTTGTACCACTACATAGACATATACCACTACAAAAACATTACATAGACTAACAACACTACATAAATACTATCTAACATTTTTTCATCCCACTTTTGTGTACACAAAGCAAAAAACAAAAACAAAAATATTCTCAAACATTTCTGAATAACAAAAGAGGTTTAGTTTGTGTTGGGGTTTTGTTTAGGAAATATTGAAACGTATTTGTGTGGAAACGAGTAGTATATTTGAATACATACCACAATTACACTTTCCTCTGAATCATTATTTGTAATGATGTAGCTCTAGATTCTGCATCCTGTGAGCTCTAGGCTACGCAACAGCCCCCTGAATCAACTTTCTCATCAACGAGAACCTTAGGCCATGAAGGCAGACAGGACTAAGCATCCGTGACAATAAATGAAAATTTCATTCATCCACATTCCTTCTTTTCAATCCCAATAATTCTGACAACAATTCTGACGGATGTGCACGGAGATAGAAACAAGTGTGAAATTTATTCAGAAGTTATTTGTAGCAGTAAACATCCTCAAAACACAAACAAAGAAACTCTTAAAAGAAACCGATTAATTAAACGTTTGGAGACTTCGGATATCAGAATCCTCATTAGAATAAGGAATAAGGACACTTTGGGGGAAAACAAAATCGAAAAATTAACCGAGTTGTAATTAAATGATAGGAAATACGATAATTTAAATGATCAAATATTGAAGATGGTTGCCGTAACTGTCCAGCTAAAGAAACAATGGTGTGCAGCGGCATCTGTGGTGCTGAATCATGCCCAGGAATAGCCATTTAACATGATGAGGACAATACGCAGCACCCCCACTGACACTAAACCATTAATGGATGCCTCCCAATGAAACAATGACACAGCCCCGTAGCCCGGCAACAGCCGTCATGTTGGTCAAGGATTATTCCAGCGACTGACAAAATTCCGATGGAGATTGCATTTCAAACACACATCCCCCTTCCCCACCCACCAACACCACCACCATTTATTATGAAAAGTTTTTTAGCACATTTATTTGCATTGTTTTCTTAATTTCAATGGACATTTTATATCTTAATATTGTAAAATAATTTACCCATTTTTTCATGTAATTTGACTTTCCATTTACTTTAAGTATTAAATATGTTATACCCTATCATTTTTTTTTTCCATTTAAAAGAAATTTTAATTTTCTAATGTTTTATTAACATTTGCATTAGAAATCATCTTTATTTTCTGTTGATAGTACCAATACAAGAATCAAGATTTTGTCTTACAGCTTAGTTGTGTAAAAACTTGACTTTGAGAGTTTAAAACTAGTTCGAACTACACCAGATCGCAAAGACTATTGATACTTAAATCATCACTGATGTTCTGAACAGTTCCAACGCGCATTTAGATTAATCAAACATGGCAACCAGCTTATGTCACCATCCAGAAAGAATAAGACATAAAAATCAAATACTCCAAAATGAAATTGTCAACTGTTAAAGGATAAAGCTAGTGGGGATTAAAATGAAATGAGCCATTCTGTTAGTGTGCCTCCCCCCCTGGGTTAGACTCGGAGTGAGAAGGTTGTCAGGATGACAGGTGAGGTCCTGATACTGATTACTGCGATGTCCCCCTCCCCACGTCAACATTACAAGCGCAACATCACAATGCTGATATGCTGAAACAAAAACTGGCTGATGAGAGCTCCATGACGACCCTTAAGCTGACAGAGGTAATGACGAGACTATCTCTGCTCTTAATCTCCTCATTTAGTGTACATTTAAACTGGTCGCTTGCTCCTGACAACAGAAACAAATTTAAGTATCACAGTATCAGATTTTCTTTCCAATGATTCCTGGTATTATAGATATGCATCGTTATTTACATCTGATGACAAGGATGTGGCCCCGGGTGTTGTGGGATCTTATTCAACATCTTGTGTGTTTCATGGCGAGCAGGAAAGACATTTAGTGCCGGAGGGTTTGTAATCCCTGAATATCTGACAAGGCTTACATCCTCTACCTGTCAAAACAAAGCCCGTCTCAACACCGACATCTTAACCAACACTACCTAAATAGGGTACTGTCTCAGGCTCTGTCAGGTGGCCATCTTGTGTGTTTCATACTCGGGATTAGAGGACATTAATGCTTTGGCCATCACTTGATAACACCAATATCTGCCTTAATTACATACCCACCTGTCAACAAGGAGGTGCAGCAACAGATTAACACACATCCCTTACCATTAAAACCAATACCAAGTCCATGTCTTGTATTCCAGTCCATATCATGGATACCTGGGACCATACTAAGGATACTAGAGTTCATTTCATGGATACCTGGGACCATACCATGGATACAATAGACATCACCATGGATACAGCCTATCTATGGATACCTGATACAAAACTATGGATACCACAGTCTTCACCATGGATACAACCTATCCATGGATACCATAGTCCTCACCATAGATACAACCTATCCATGGATACCACAGTCTTCACCATAGATACAACCTATCTATGGGCACCTGATACCATGCTTTGGATACCACAGTCCTCACCATAGATACAAACTATCTATGGGCACCTGATACCATGCTATGGGTACTATAGTCCCCACCATGAATACAACCTATCTATGGATACCCGATACCTTACTATGGATCTAAGAGTCCTCACACTGGATACAACCTATCTATGGGCACCTGAACAATGCTATGGATACCACAGTCCTCACCATAGATACAACCTATCTATGGGCACCTGAACAATGCTATGGATAACACAGTCCTCACCGGAGATACAACCTATATATGGGCACCTGAACACTGCTATGGATAACACAGTCCTCACCAGAGATACAACCTATCTATGGGCACCTGAACAATGCTATGGATACCACAGTCCTCACCATAGATACAACCTATCCATGGATACCACAGTCTTCACCATAGATACAACCTATCCATGGATATCACAGTCCTCACCATAGATACAACCTATCTGTTGGCACCTGAACAATGCTATGGATAACACAGTCCTCACCAGAGATACAACTTATCTATGGACACCTGATACAATACTACGGGTACTGGAGACCATAGCAAGGAAGCTAGAGTCATATCAAGGATAAGAGTCCAAGACATTACTCATAGTCCCCAACAAAAGATCCCCATCCCACCCTGACAGAAACTTCCTGACAGCGAGCAGTCTGTGGGGATAGCAGCATCATCCTTTGTAATCTGCTTGCAGATTACATCAACAAATACTTCTGAAATCACATTACCTATAACACACTCATTAAAAGGCTTTCTCTTGCCTTTAGTTTTTGTTAAGACCCTATTTTATACTTTATTTTGTGATGATACCAGTTGCCTCGAAATTCTAAATCAGCTTCAAATGACTTTCCAAAGGTTATTTGTAACCAAAGAGTATTAAAGTTTCCCCCGTAACATGCTACTCAATACTGCATTACAGCAACGTAAATTAAGAAATTTCAATGAACAAGTTGGATGCCTATTAAATGTGCTATCACTTCTGGTCATTATCCCCTTTTTGTGGTCGTGAGAATAGCTAGTTTTAGCCTCCACCAAAATGAGTCGCTGCAGGAGAAGGCATCAACCATTCTGCTTCTTCAAAGTACAGACGCCTTCACAAAGAGATTGGTCAAAAGACAAGTGATCACTCTAATCTTAGGTAATTTTTCAAGATATGTGGTCTCTTAAAACTCTCAATACATTTGTTTCTCAAGACTCCCAGACCTGTGGTTTCTTAAGACTCCCAGACATATGTTTTTTCAGGACTCCCAGACATGGTTTTTTAAGACTCCCAGACATGTTTTTTCAGGACTCCAAAGTCATGTGATTTCTCAGGACTCCAACGACCTGTGGTTTCTCAAGACTTCTACATATGTGGTTTCTTAAGACTCCCCGACATGTGGTTTCTTTATATTCTCAAAGACCTGTGGTTTCTCAAGACTTCCAGACATGTGGTTTCTTAATATTCTCAAAGACAAGTATTTTTTTAAGACTTTCAGACATGAGGTTTCTCAAGACTCCCAGACCTGTGGTTTCTTAAGACTTCCAGACAAATGTTTTTTCAGGACTCCCAAACATATGCTTTTTCAGGACTCCCAAACATATGTTTTTTCAGGACTCCCAGACATATGTTTTTTCAAGACTCCAAAGTCATGTTATTTCTCAGGACTCCAACGACCTGTGGTTTCTCAGGACTCCAAAGACCTGTGGTTTCTCAAGACTCCCCGACATGTGGTTTCTTTATATTCTCAAAGACCTGTGGTTTCTCAAGACTTCCAGACATGTGGTTTCTTAATATTCTCAAAGACAAGTGTTTTTTTAAGACTTTCAGACATGAGGTTTCTCAAGACTCCCAGCCATGTGGTTTCCAAGATATGTATCTCAAGACAAGACAGGTGGTTTTTCAAGCCTCCTAAGACATGTCCATCTTTTCAGACTAAAAAGATGTGGTTTCTCCAAACTCTGAGGACATATGGTAACTCAAGACTTTTGGTTTCTCAAGATACTTGGGATGCACATGATTTCTCAAGATTATCAAGACAGGTGGCTTTTCAAAAAGGTAGTCATCAACACAGGTGTTTTCTAAGGAAAGGTTCAATTTGATTGGAACTATAGGGAATGTGAAAACATAAATAGTGATCTCTCCAGAAAAAAAATTCTACTGTTACCAACACTTGACAACTTAAGGGAAATAGAAACTTCCAAGTGTACGTGACACAACAAACGAATGCATTTACAAGGTTTTCTTTCTATTTATGTACGTCTCCTACTGTAAATATCATGTTACGCACAATCTGTTAATTATCTGCTAGTAAGTGCACACCTGTGATATTACCTGCACTGTACCAATTAATACAATGATCAAAACAAACTGAAATAAAGACTGCAAATATGTGTTTATTAAAACATCTTATTAAATGTAAATTCGGGAATTTATCATCAATATTTCCACTTCCTGTTTTAAGTTGCTATGTAGTAGCGGTAACCAGACAATGAGACAGAGGCATTGTTGGGCGTGTTTACCTGTGCTGTAATTACCTGTGTCCCTAAGGCCGTCTCCGTCACCGCGGCCACAACGATACATCACAACTACAATACGCGATCTCGCACGCCCCAGACCCCCAAACAGGCAGGGGTTTCACTGATACCGAGCTTCTCATATCACCCCACCTTTCTACAAATATTGACACGGTCTCATTACAGGCACACAACTGTTAACGGTGCTACCACAGACAATTCCAATTGTTCCTCGCAGTGTTTGTTAAAGCTTTGAAGGGCAAATTTATAAAGGTACAATTTAATTTTAGAAAAGTTTTAAATCTTAATTGTATGTACACCTACTAGACAAGGCCTTTGTCAAGGGCGAGCAACTCTCTTTGGTAAAACGATCTCCCAGGACCATGTAATTCCCTACCTCGTACTCATGGACACTCATCCATTGTCACCGAACCAATTCAAACAATCGTCAACATATTAAAGAGATATTTTAACATTCATCACAGGAACAATTCTTTAACATCTATTATCATCCAATTAAACCACAGCGATCTCCCTCGAGGCGACATTCTGACATAGAAAGTTGAGACAATCCCCTAACTTCCCTATGTCTCGTAGGTAATTATTTAACGAGACAAAAACATGACAATTACTTATCGCAGTTTTTTGATATCAACACCTTTAAACCATAATAAAGTCTGAAGTTTGCCTCTGATGGCACTTTAAATGTCCCTTCCATCCAATTGTGCCTCCACAGTGGGCCGGTCGGGTATAGATTTAGCCTACTCACCGATAACATTGTCGTTCTTTGAACGTCCTGTTACCAAGCATTGTTACACTTTTAACTATTATGACATTAATGTTTTATTTTTCTATAGGAGAGTTCATAACAATTACCAGATTTTCTTTTCACAGTAAACAGGAGGGCGATATTAATATCCTTGGGCATTTGGCTCATTGTGGGAATCGTGACAGCCACACAATGGCCTGTTACAGGACACGACAGATGAACTGGCGATACGCTCTGTTTTTGAGGGGAGACTTTATTTAACTTGTAAAATTGAGTTTCAACTTGCACTTCATTCTTAATTACCTAGTGATTACCAGTTCATACCACAGTTGCCTGTGCAACCGTCCTACCCGATCTGAGTGCAGTCCTCCTCAACAATAGACAACATAGAATAAGGTGATGCTCCACAATACCACTTCGTTATTAACCAACAATTTTTCATACTGATGTAAACATGTCTTGATTCATATGTTTAATATATTGTACCAACGAAACATAATTTTTTATAACAGGTGATCATAATTTGTTAATGGAATCAGTGGCTAGGTGTCATTAATTTGTCTGCCTTAGTATTTCCAGCCAACAGACAATGGTGTTTAAAATAAACTTAAACTTAATACTGCTGTGGCCAGCTAGATGACAATGACAAACTGTGTCGCTCTGACATCATTTTAACAAGGGTTTTTTTCTTTTCGTAAACTGCATAGTATACGACAAAACAATTTCTTCAAATTTCATTCCGAATAGTTTTCTACATTTCCTGTTCCTCGTGATGGAGTTTGAAATGTAATTGAACTATATGAGGGTGTACATTTGGAGTCCGTTGAATCCACGTAATAACTTTCCGGTGTACTATACTTTCAATCTGTCTGTCACTGAATCACAGATGCAAAGAACATCACAGACTCTGTTTTCGTTGGAGAAGACAGATGTTCTTCGTGGGTTCAACAATAATTACAGAGCAAAGCCATGTTTTGTTTTACCGCATCGTGTATATAGAGAATAAAAAAAACTCTAAAAATCAATTGACTCTCTATCAGGTATCAATGGTGAAGTCTTTCATAGCAACTTCCAAAGAAATGAACAATAATTCCTGATTATCGGGATTGATAATCTTTGAAAAAAACAATTAGGAGCATTCTAATGTCAGTATTTAAAGTAAGGAGCACAAAGGGTTACGGTTGGTTGGTATGACAGTGTGGCGCGATGTGTCTGAGGCCTGTACGGGAAACACCGAGGACCTATAGATACCACGCGTACAGGCGACACAGGTCCCGCAGGACTCGGCAGATCCCACACCGTGAAGGCCATTTTATTGGCTTATTTTAGTGTTAACAGGCTGTTAATTTGATAATATTTATGTTTTCTACTTAATCTTCTCCTGTTAGTTAGAGATGTAGCTCTGATCCCGACACCAAGATCAAATCTGGACACAGACTTCGTGTTAGCTAATGTGAAATGTCAAAAACTTCAAACACTGACGTTCATCAGCTAACACAACAGTGGAAATGCACAATAACAATTATCATTTAATTTCCTGATGATTTTTATTTCCATCTTAACCCTTTCACCACTGTGGACCATAATGGACTCATCCAGATCAATGTATGGAAGAGTTTACTAACGTTACATAGGGGTGAAAAGGTTAAATGTGTTCTTGTGCAAATTTAGTGCAAATTTCTTGGTGGTTTTTTTACAAAAATTACTGAATAAATTATCCAACCCCTACCATTACCCTTGGCAGTACATATTCTTACCATCATTTAGTGTTCAAAATTTAAAACCTTACCATAAAGCATATTTGCATACTAGTATACCTTACTGCGAGATTTAGCAATATAAATCTAACCAACTGGTTAAGCAGAATAGGACATAGCAAGGTAAAAATTCACAATCAAGCTTGTAAATATAAGACACCAAATTTAGTAAAAAAAACTTACCAAAGTACTTGAATTTGGCAACAATGCTATGACAAGCAAATTCTTACAATTAGTATTGGTATTGTTACCATTAGAACTGACAACACAAAGTTTGACCGTAAAAATACTTGCCATTAGGTTTGGAAATATTGATATTTTTTATGTGCAATTATAAGGTTCAGAGGTACAAATTCTAACCAACATTCTTCTCAATAGAAGATTAAGCAAATTGACAAAGATTTAAATGATAAAAATGTGACAAAAAATGACATGGTAGCAAAAATCATTACCATAAGACTTGAAAATACTGTCATAAATGCATTTTAAAACTACGATCACTGTTATTCAATTATCAAATTTTTGACCTCGCCATAAAAATTATGCCCAGGACAAAAATTCTTACAATTAGGATTGGCATTCTTACCATCAGAATTGGCAACACAAGGTTTGACCGCATAAACACTTAACGATGTTTGGCAATACAATTTTTTAATATTACAATCAATTATCATATTCAATTATCATTTATTTTTTTATTTTACCTCACCAAGAAAATTACGCCTTTCTGCAAGTTTTTGTTCATGCATGAAGAACAACCTGAAGCCGGCAGTCTATACAGATGATAATATAGGTTTGTGTAAATGAGAGGTTTATTATATTAAGGGTGGTCTGTCTGCACAGGATCTCCTGCACTGGTTTACATGTATACGAGTCTTGCTTGACAGAGGGTGTTGATAGCCAGGGACAGGCCTAGATTTGTGGATTGCATGCATTCTGTGTCTCCACTTCTCTATCCCAACACTCCTATTGCTCCTGTAGTACTGTGCATTCAGTGGCTTGGCTAGATAAGATTTGATAAAGTTGTCCTTATAAAATATCTCCTTGCATATCCATATGATTAAAATGTTTTAAATTTCCGTTGATAAAGCCGGTCATCAGCTCCGCTACTGAAGATAATATGGCTTACTTACTCAAAGGCAGAGCGCCACAGAGAATTAGTTAGCTGTAAGACCCGAACTGGGGAGACTTGGTTAAATATTAATTCTTACAATCCCCTGGAATATCACTGCTTATGTTTACGATATGTTGAAGGGGGTTGCACTCGAATGCGACCTGCAGCTTCGTACCAAGTAACCAAGCTGACTACAGAGACACAGCCACAGTATTGTTATCTCGCCTTCTATCTCAACCAACAAAATTCAATTATAGAAGACCTGGTCGCGGTATATTGGCCAGATAAGTGTTTCCTCCCTCGATAGGTCTCACACCCCGGTTGTGTCTGAGCCGAGCCACGAGGAGCCAGATTCCACTTTTTCCACTGACTGCTCCAGTCTCTGAACAAGCCATAAACTCATACAAATGTTCCCATTCTCTTTCATCCCACTCAATAACACAAGATGTATGGCCTAACTTCTGAAACATACATCGACTTTTAATTTTCCAACTGACTTGATTCAGGCCATCAGAAGGCAAAATTATAGTGCCAAATTCTTACCTCTTGCGAGACAAGGGCAGACAATGCTGGAAAGATACAGAGGTCTTTGTTTATTGTGATTGATGATTTATTGAAAGTAATCAAAATAATTCAATCTATTTATCCATATTTTATCTTCAAAATGGCACACTAGTTGAGCTCTGACCTGGCGACAATCATTTACCAGCTCTACTGCAGGAAAGTGCTTGCGCATTTTGCTTTCCGCACTGGATTTCACACGGTTTATGCATTGGTACTGGCTAAAGCTGATTAAACAGCTCCATATCTATTGTCTGATAGAGTACAGCAAATAATCAGCTATTTTATCACGTGTTATTTCCCAGAAAAGCCGAGTTCCCATACACGGGGAATTAGAGCCGCCTGCTGATAAAAAAGTTACATTGAGGGGTTTACAATCCCGAGTATTAAAGCACACACTGTCCCCAGTACCACGACTTAATTACAAAGGATGTGGCGTACATCCTCCACTGGATTGTTGTACCCTTATGTTGGCCAACAACCTCGGAGCAGTAATGTCTCTCCACTTCATTTGACAATGCTTCATCTGGCCGTACAAATCTTGACATTTATGACCTCGGTGTCTTGTGGCCAGGGTATAATCGGTACCGTGAATGCTCTCTTAATGTTGTAATCGTATAGATGTTCAATATTCTAGGAAATATAGCAAAACTAAAGCCCCCTCAAAATGGTGATGTTTATAATCGGTACAAAATGAACGATTTCCTGATGTTGTAATCGTATAGATGTTCAATATTCTAAGTTATATAGCAAGCCCCCACAGAATGTTGATATTTATAATCGGTACAAAATGAACGATTTCCTGATGTTGTATTCTAATAGATGTGTCAATATTCTATGTAATATAGCAAGCCTCCTCAGGATGTTGATATATATAATCGGTACAAAATGAACGATTTCCTGATGTTGTAATCGTATAGATGTTCAATAATCTAGGTAATATAGCAAGCCCCCTCAAAATGTTGATATATATAAAATCGGTACAAAATGAACGATTTCATAGGAGGAAAATGAAGCTGTTTAAAGGACGTGTTCCACGCTCCTGTATACATGCTGTATGTAACTGTGACAGCCTATCCGCATCTAAGGAGCTGACCGACCTTAGGGTGTGATCTGGACGGGCAAGGTCATTTTGAATCACCGAGGGCCCGGTAAGCTGGAGACTTACCCCCTCAAGACGCAAGAACACGGGCTCTGCCCGTGAAAAGGAGTCTATAAACCCACCAACCAACCAAACAAACCAACCAATAAACGATTTCCTGATGTTGTAATCCAATAGATGTTCAATATTCTAGGAAATATAGCAAAACTAGAACCCCTCAAAGTGGTGATATTTTCAGCCTTGCACAGTCATTCACAAGTGTAGGAGATAAATTGTTTAATTGTTCAGGTCTTTGCTTTGTTGTTACAGCAATGATCATATGTTAATGCTGTTTAGGGATGATTGGCCCGTTCAATGACCTATATAAAGTGCCATCTCACTGAAAGGTCTAAACTGTCCTGAACATGGTAGCATTCTTCTAACATTATTCTGAAAACAAGAGGGTTGGTTAATCATTTAAGGACGGGCCTCCATGTGTGTTGTGAAGAAGTGTATGTGTGCATGTGTGCTGGAGACGAGGTATGTCGTTGTAAAGGCCTCCTTGTGTTGGCACGAATCTGATGCCGACTTTGTAGTGCTATCTCACTGAAATACCATGCCAAATATGTCTTCAGGGGTGAACGAGTTAAAACATACTGGACCAGAAAACATGCAAAGTAAACTTATCAATACGCAAATCATTTTAAATGTAATGTATAAAATCAAATTTTGTTTCATTACTGAAGAATCATTATTGTAGATAGTTTACCAAAAAACAAACTTGTCCAGGATTGAGCTGTATCAGCTTTTCCATGTAAAACACTTAAGTTTCCCAGATACATTATCACATAATATAAATTATGAAGAGAGTTATAAATGATTTTAAATTACAGCAGACATGTATTTACATGCATTAAAGTGACAATATAAACAGATTTTGGTCCTTTTGAGCATTCAGATCTTCGACAACAAGTCATCAAATCAAAGATAAGAAATAGAAGTGCTCACAAAAACTGTGTAGTATGTTCACCGAAAGATTTTTTCTTGCCGATTTTCATGGCGTCCCAATCAAACTATGTACTACATGCATTTAACTCATTCACCCCTGAAATTTCATAATGAACTATTCCAACCTTTGAATTGGATGAGTTCAAAAATGTCTTTAGGGGTAAATGAGTTAACATAGAGAGACTACCATTGACTTGATGCCATGAAAACCTCGTAATTAAAGAGGACGGAAAATATCATTCTTCAAGCCATCGTCCATCAATCTACAACACTTTGGAAGCGTAATGACAACACCACCATTAAGATAAAGATTTGAAGTAAAATATGAAAACAGATAAGACCTTGTTAGAAACAATTGGACAGATATAGCTCAAACCTAAGTGTGCAAAAATATCTACCCCTTCAACATCGAAAATAATTTACGGATGTTAACAAAAACCGATATGGCAGGAGGCATACACAAAAATCATTCACTATAGTATTAAATTGGCACTTGTGTCTAAAATTACAACTATCTAAATTATTATTGGGTATGAGTTTGCACAGTTCTAAAATACATCTCTCGGGAATGAAAACAATAATATTTAAATGATAAGTGAGAGAGTTCCGAGCTGGCCAGCTTCTCTCCAGCTTCTGTGTATCACCACATTATCATAAAACATCAAACTCACACACAATATTCTAACATTTGAAGACGGTGACAGATAAGTCGATTCTAGCTCTAGACTATATACATCTAGGCCCCTTCAGTCCAATCTCACACCCAGGTGCCCCAACCTGATATAAGTCATTACCACGTTTTTCCAGCAGTGCAGATGTTAAAATACACTATCTTCGTGTGATATGATAACAAAGGAATGTGATTATTATTATTAGAAAATGCGTTTGAAAAAAATATTTCTCTCCTCACCGTAGGGTCTACCTAAATATTTAAGATGACTGATCTCAGCACTAATGATTCAGAAATCTTGTGAAAATTCTTCTGATGTTTTATTTATAGGTATGAGTAGATCAAATTTGATTGGTTTAAATTCTTTTTAACCAGCAAAACAGATTACATGATTGGTCAATGGTTATATACAATTAGAATTAATTATTTGATTGGTCAATGGTTATATACATTTAGAATTAGCTATACGATTGGTCAATGGTTATATATATTTAGAATTAATTATACGATTGGTCAATGGTTATATACATTTAGAATTAATTATACGATTGGTCAATGGTTATATATATTTAGAATTAATTATATGATTGGTCAATGGTTATATACATTTAGAATTAGCTATATGATTGGTCAATGGTTATATATATTTAGAATTAATTATATGATTGGTCAATGGTTATATACATTTAGAATTAATGATATGATTGGTCAATGGTTATATACATTTAGAATTAGCTATATGATTGGTCAATGGTTATGTACATTTAGAATTAGCTATACGATTGGTCAATGGTTATATACATTTAGAATTAGCTATATGATTGGTCAATGGTTATGTACATTTAGAATTAGCTATACGATTGGTCAATGGTTATATACATTTAGAATTAATTATATGATTGGTCAATAGTTATATACATTTAGAATTAATGATATGATTGGTCAACGGTTATATATATTTAGAATAAATTATACGATCGGTCAATGGTTATATACGTTTAGAATTAGCTATATGATTGGTCAATAGTTATATACTCAAGTAGACTAAATGATTGGTTGACATCTTTCACATAAAAATTCACTAAGATATAGTCGCTAGAGTGATGACAATGATTTTCTGAACCATTGTATTATAGTGACATGACGTGCAGCACACTGAAACATCAATCTGTTGAAGCTATTGTTATACCAAACACTTGTATTAAGTTTCATTAAAATTCATTAGAATTCACTGAAAAATGAGGTCACTAGGGTATGATAATATTTTCTCAAAATAGCAACCGTGACCTTGACCTGCAGTGCAGCACCCTTAAATGCTAACTTGATTGAGATATTGTCATACATAACACATGAATAAAATGTCCTCAAAATACATTGTGAAAAGTTGCTATAGAGTGATGGAAAAATGGTTCCTTAGCATATACACTTAGACATACAAATTTACAATAGAAAATCTCAAGTACCAATTTTAATCACAAAACATTGTTTTTGGTTTTGCTATACAGGTGTACACTTTCATATTTAACGTAATAGCCCTTAGGGAGATTTTGAAAAATTCTCTGTCCCGAACCATATTTACATGATAAAATTGTTTAAAATTGAACATTTTATTAGCCCCAACAACTATTTGACTAGCCCCGGGTGATGGATTGGTGGAGTTGTACATCATCCCCTATACATCCCTGGCTGCTCTTTTATCTGAAGTATGTATGTAAATATTATCATAATCATTTTTTTTTAAATCCACTGTGCTCATTAGGTTTGATATAGTAACCATAAATCAGTGAATAAGAAAAGCCTGTCAGGACTTTTGCATGACTTCATGTGTCAAAAATATGAGACACAACAACACATGCTTTCTTCATAAATTTTTTTTTCTTGGGTACCCGTCACTGTTTCTCTGCACTTACAGAGAATTATTTTATATGACTGATTATGGTTCATTATGCAAATAAGAAAATACTATATTTTTGGTTGTCAGTTATTTCACATAAAATGTGATTAAAATGACTAGATTTGAACGGGGTAACTCAGACTTTCAAGTATAAACAACTTTGACGTCAATCTTTAACATTAACACCAAAAAACTTGTACCGTGCCGTAATTGACCTACTAAAAGCCCTCCTCCCCTTAAAGCACCCAGTACTCTTTACCTGGTCCAAACTTCCCATCTCTTCACTATAAGTTAGATACTTTAAAAAGTGTCTATTACTGCTATTTTTTTAGACATTTGAAAGAATCTACAATCTTTTTAACTTTCCCAAATTGTTGAGTACCCAGGGCATTTATTAGGTTTAATATGGTATCCATAAATCAGTGGACAAGAAAAGGCTGTCAGGATTTTTGCATGACTGGTTATGTATTATAAAGGGTATTGTACATATTACATGGTGTGTGCACCAGCAAAACTGTTGTCTGAATCTTTATTGTGCTCACATTTACACCTCCTTCTTAACTACTAGGTTTTGTTACCCATCAAAACTTTCCTCTTTTACAAAATGTATGCCTTGTACTTTTACGCTGTGTTTTGTCACCTGTTCTCTGTAATCAGTTCACACTTTGCACTTTTAAGCTATTGTTTTGTCACGTATCAGCATCGTCCATGGTTACTTAATTTACACCTTGTAAATAACACCTGTTTTGTTTTCTGTAACTGATTTTTATTGTGATGGGTCAGTTGAATCTAATATAAAACATTTTTTTCAATTATCAAACCTTATGATATATACCAAGAAATGTTCCCCGTTGTTCAACTTTCGCCATTTTCGCCCTCGGTAATGAGAATTTATCATAAGAGCCAACATTAGTAAACAACATGATAAACACAGGGATCAAATATGAAGGGCAAAATAAACACTGGGCGAATACAGATTTTACCAGCGTAACATGAAAGTTTGACTGGGGGAAAATTTCACAGTATTCGGTAGCTAGTAACACTAAGGATGGCAAAACATCCCAATAATGACAAAACACAACTGTCAACAACTACCAAGTTCGTCAATTCTCCATTACACAGTGTAATGCTTCACATTTACATCAATAATGATTGGAATAAAAATTTGTCTGCAAAGCAAAAGAACAAAAGACTTTAAATTTTAGTAGCCTGATAACAAAACTAGCAATTTTATGTACAATAAGTTTCACAAAGACAACCATTTCATCTAAAAAGGTATCCCAACACTGAACCAATTCAGATGACATCTGGGCTAATTAAGTCGCTGGTGTCTTGACCTCTCTAAGGGTCCCCCATTAAACGGACTTTCAAGGCTTCTTCAGTTCTAATATAAAACCGCACAGGAGTTTATCTGAACACATTCCAGCCCTGTTACCAGGAGCTATCGCTGTAGCCTGTGAAATATAGAATTACCTGAACTGCCAAGATTTGTGAAATATACAAATCAACATGTTGCAAAAATGATGTGTGTAAATCTATTGGACGAGACAAGATCTATTTGTTTTGAACTTGGCAACGTCTCTTGACTTTTGTGTTTTTATATTTGGCAGGGCAACGCCATCCTTTGACACCAGACATGCTGTCATCTTTGATACTCATTGGCGTTTTCTCGATTTTACAAAATTCTTTCAAAATATAAATTACTTTTTATGCATGAAACGCTAATGCTTTTTCTACATTTGTAAAACAACCTGCTTCATACATACCTGAAAAGAAATCAGGTAATACGTTATGATGTTCTGAATCTACCAATCTCATTCAATGTAACTTCTAAAGTACATGTAAACGTTACGTTTCCATGGAGACCGTGTGTGATACAGCACTTAAGGCTAGATGTGACATAACTTTGACATAAATCTCTGTCCCAGAAGAGTTCCGAAGATAAGAAACCTATAAAATATCCTTCAAGAATGGTAATCTGGATGAATTAATTGATGACTAATTTGATAGTAATGCAATCTACGAAACAGTTTGTAAGGGACATAACTCTCATACAAAATCCATGCATAATGTGTACGGTAGCATAAACCCTTAACTCTAATAAATATCGCAGGTATTTTGATATATCACATTTCATTTAGGTCAGGGGAACCACTGTATCAGTAATAATTGTTAAGAAGAGTTCCACTCTAATTTTCCAACTTGGAGTAACTTCCCTTATATAATACAGCAAACAAAAGGAGTTTTTCTGGCTCCCTCGTCGTGGTGTTCATCTCTCAATGTTTGATGTGTATTCCCATTGACCTTGCAGCCCATAAGTTAAGATTGGCAGTGTTCAGGTCCGGAATATAACCCTTACAAGTTCTAGTCTTTGGGTCTTATATCCCATGTTTAGAAATTTAAATTTCTAACACTCCATGATGAGAGTAAATTTAGCATTACAGGAATATAAGTAAACAACATAATATGCATAGTAATGAAATGTGAAGGGCAAAATTAACACTAGGTGGAAATTTATTTCATTGGTGTAGGGTGAAAAATCAACTAGGCGAAAATTTTCCATATACAGTATTTCAATTTGATAGTATTGTTTAATTTATGCATATTGAGCCTGATCTGAATATCAAGGTGTCTTCAATATCACATTTTAACTTATCGCTGAGACATTTGACAATTCAGGGTAATATCTCCTCAGATACCCACCACTTCTATATCTAGACCAATCATGTGAAACTAATGTGTAATAGTTTGGGAGCCATTACAACTGTATCATCCTTCATTAATGACATCAGTTAATTGTACAGAAGCCTGCAGACAAGAGATGATGCTAATTGACAGAGGTAGATACTAATATCATTGTGTGACCCGAGGGACACTAGTCTATATGAACAGTGCTGATTGTCTAAATTAAAAAAATGAGTGGTCAGCTAGTTAGCTGACCGGAACCCAATCAGGTAGATACTGGACACCCTAAAAGTGCCCCTAATGACTTATTAGTGATCTCCACTGCCGGTGACCAGTTCGGTGACCAGTTTGGTGTGGACATCCCCTTTACATTGTCCGTCCTTCCTCTCAGCTGCAAATAGTTCATGGGCTGGTCCAGGGGTTGGATGTACTCTGCCTCTCATATCCAACACTTAAGGTAGTGGGATAAATTCTGGACCTCATGTCCCCTGAGGTTCCCAACACAGTCTTATGGGACAGACTCAGGACTCGGTTTCCCCTCAGGCCCCTACCTCAGTCTAGTGGCATAAACTCCGGACCCCCTGTCTCCTTATGAATCTACTAGTGTAGTAGGATAAACTCAGCATCCCTATATCCTTTCAAATCCATCTCTATCACTTCCAGAACTTTTTTCCACAAAACTTTAAAACCCATGTCTTAGATCAGATCAATTTCAGCCTATTTTTGCTATAGCACACAGCACAAGACATCAAAGAATCCTTTAAAAAAAATAAAAAAATCTATGCTTAATTATTCAAACAATTTCTTCACGAAAACATTTTGGACGTATTTCTACAGACAATTTCTTTTTTTACAACAATATTTCTACATTTTACATGAAACTGATGGTCCATTAGACTTGAGGACAATAAAATATAAGCAGTACCTGAGGAGTCAAGACAAGTGAAAACACATGCAGATGATTCAGGCTATGGAAGCACTCCCCCGACAAAGCCCTCCAAACAGCTAAATGTCTTAATGATTCATTTTAATTCAGTTTAAGTAATCAACACAAGATCTGATTACATTTACAATTTTATGTTTCCCCTAATTATGTTCTGTCGAAGTTTATATGATTCATTCTTTCCTGATTTCTAATTTTAGTTACAGCAGCAGGACAGTTCGGGGAACCCTGCTGTTGTACCAAAGGGCAAGTTCTTTAATATCAAATAAGTGATCTAAACATTTTTTTCCTTTTAACAGGTTACTGTTTGAAGCGACTGATTTTATTATTTTATTTAAATTTCACATTCACATATAGTACACACACCATAGACATGTACAAATATTACACACAAAAACATATTGTATATAAGTACACGTCACTATAATCACAAGGGATCTCCATAAACAGGTAATTGATAGTTCATTTAATGCTGATAAGTGATGATCTCTATATACAGAGGTAAATACAGGTAAGTGGCTAGCCAGGTAAAGGTCTGATGAGAGGTGAGCTTTCTTTACAGATAAATGGTAAGAAAGTATAAAGTTCCAATGAGAGATGAGCTCTACAATAGGTGAGTGGTCAGTTCGGTAAAGTTCTGATGAAAGGTTATCTCTATATACAGGTAACAAGTAACTCAGTCAGGTAAAGTACTGATGAAAGGTTAACTCTAAATACAGGTAACAAGTAACTCAGTCAGGTAAAGTACTGATGAAAGGTTAACTCTAAATACAGGTAACAAGTAACTCAGTCAGGTAAAGTACTGATGAAAGGTTAACTCTATATACACGTAACAAGTAACTCAGTCAGGTAAAGTACTGATGAAAGGTTAACTCTAAATACAGGTAACAAGTAACTCAGTCAGGTAAAGTACTGATGAAAGGTTAACTCTAAATACAGGTAACAAGTAACTCAGTCAGGTAAAGTACTGATGAAAGGTTAACTCTATATACACGTAACAAGTAACTCAGTCAGGTAAAGTACTGATGAAAGGTTAACCCTATATACAGGTAACAAGTAACTCAGTCAGGTAAAGTACTGATGAAAGGTTAACTCTAAATACAGGTAACAAGTAACTCAGTCAGGTAAAGTACTGATGAAAGGTTAACTCTATATACACGTAACAAGTAACTCAGTCAGGTAAAGTACTGATGAAAGGTTAACCCTATATACAGGTAACAAGTAACTCAGTCAGGTAAAGTACTGATGAAAGGTTAACTCTATATACACGTAACAAGTAACTCAGTCAGGTAAAGTACTGATGAAAGGTTAACTCTATATACACGTAACAAGTAACTCAGTCAGGTAAAGTACTGATGAAAGGTTAACTCTAAATACAGGTAACAAGTAACTCAGTCAGGTTAAGTCCTGATGAAAGGTTATCTCTATATACAGGTAACAAGTAAGTAGGTAAAGTTCTGAGGAAAGGTGACCTCTATAAACAGGTAAATATTCAGTCCGGGAAATTTCTGAAGAAAGGTGATCACTTTATACAGGTAACAAGTAACTCAGTCAGGCCAAGTTCTGATGAAAGGTTATCTCTATATACAGGTAACAAGTAAATAGGTAAAGTTCTGAGGAAAGGTGATCTCTATAAACAGGTAAATATTCAGACCGGTAAATTTCTGAAGAAAGGTGATCTCTTTATACAGGTAACAAGTAACTCAGTCAGGTTAAGTTCTGATGAAAGATTATCTCTATATACAGGTAACAAGTAAATAGGGAAAGTTCTGAGGAAAGGTGATCTCTATAAACAGGTAAATATTCAGACCGGTAAATTTCTGAAGAAAGGTGATCTCTAGCTTTCTACAGGTAACAAGTAACTCAGTCAGGTTAAGTTCTGATGAAAGGTTATCTCTATATACAGGTAACAAGTAAATAGGTAAAGTTCTGAGGAAAGGTGATCTCTATAAACAGGTAAATATTCAGACCGGTAAATTTCTGAAGAAAGGTGATCTCTTTATACAGGTAACAAGTAACCCAGTCAGGTAAAGTTCTGAAGAAAGGTGATCTCTAGCTATATACAGGTAAGTTGTAGCTCAGTAAGGTCAGGTACTCGTGATAGGTGATCAACTCCTCCAGCACAGTTTCCTATTTTTAATTACCAATATGAAAACATTTTTCTATAGATTTCAGAACTTGTGGGTCCGTAGGTGTGTGTGTGAGTGTACAAACTCCTGCTACCTTGTATTCCTAATCACAGCAAGGAAGCTGGAGCTGAAATAAACACCCCATTAACCAATCAGATGGCAGGACTACAAGGGTCGGTAAGTGGTGTATATTGTTTTGTTTTGAGAGTTTGAGAGTTTTCAGACACAGTGGCATAAAGCAGCCATTACTATGAGAGAGTTTCTGAGGGTAGTGCCACCATATGGTAAACCTGGATACGGCTCCGGAGGAGGACAAACGCCCCCTGGACAGGTTGTCATGGGGTTATCTACCTTGATGTGATGTGTCCGTTGTGAACTCGGAATGGCGTTACCTACTGCACCTGAGAGAACCCAAAACAACAATAATAAAACACATTCTGCTTCCATGACTTCCAAGGCAATTAAACAAACAAACCCCAGCTTTGTCTTGCCTTATACGATTGATCGGCCCAGTGAACCGGCACAGCTGCGATCAATCAGACACCCCTAAGACAACACTTGTTGTTTCTGAAGACAACATGCCTCATAACAGTTATCATCAATTAA
The DNA here is from genome assembly GCF_002113885.1 of Mizuhopecten yessoensis. Lineage (NCBI taxonomy): Eukaryota > Metazoa > Mollusca > Bivalvia > Pectinida > Pectinidae > Mizuhopecten > Mizuhopecten yessoensis. The sequence goes on from NW_018408465.1 coordinate 305,206, forward strand.
TGGAGGCATAATTAAGCGAATTACAAATACTGACACATTAGTCAGGCAACAATACGGCAGAGTCAAACGAGTACACCTAATCAAGGCGATTACACATCAGGGGAAATAACCGTGTGCGTCTCGTGTGCTATCCGTACAAGTCACACCACTGGCACAACAAATACAAACATGTACTGAGAATTAGTGACATCACAGAATTGTGTATCAGTCAAAATAACACAGGGATTTCAAACATTGTTCAATGCTATTAACAGACGAAATATCATCCCACCAGTAGAAGATATAAAGCTTGATCTGAGTGAAAAGGAAGACATTTCATTATTTCTGAAAATTTCAACCAAATGATGCTTGTATTTTGACCTTTATCACAAAAAGTGTATACATTTCTTCCTCTTGTCTTGGAAAGTCACTATCACCCCTATTGGTGATATTCAATCAATTATGAACTGAAAACAAAATGACCGAGTGACCTTGACATTTGACCCTCAGTGTCAGCTGCCTTTATATTTGTTCCAGAGTGACTTGCTGGATACTTGGTGGTTAATTACTCCACAAGTAACCGGTGCATTAGTAGATTTTAATGATGTGGTTTTGTGACGTTGACCACCAACGCACTGCCTTCCTTCTTGTTTCTGATATCTTACTGATTAGCTACAACAGCACTGGTGATATTCCATTTATAACTTTGACAGAAACTGATGGATGGATGGAAGAAGCAAACATTTCATGCCCTCAATCACAAATGTAAGGGGATGGCGGTAAGAAATCAGAGCTGTCCCTATCTTCACACTTTCAACATTCACTTGAACTAGTCCATATGACAATACATGGATTGTGAAACATTTGGTATGGCCAAGCTTTCAAACGTCTCTTTAGACAGTGCTTTATAAAGAGCTGTAATGTTGTTCATTTTCATCTAAAATATCAATGTCATTATATCATATCATTATTGATATAAATATATGATATGATTTGACTGTTCATCTCTATACGCTGACTACCTCTATAAGCTTACTAACTCTATACACTAATCAACTCTACATACTGACTACCTCAATAGACTGGTCACCTCTATAGACTGACAATCTCTACACACTGATCAACTCAACATACTGATCTCCTCTATAGACTTACTAACTATACACTAATCACCTCTACAGACTGATTACCTCAATAGACTGATCACCTACCTCTATAGACTGATAACCTCTACAGACTGATCAACTCAACACACTGATTACCTTTATAGACAGGTCAACTCTACACACTGATCAACTCTACAGACTGATTACCTCTATAGACGGACTTCTTCAATAGACTAACAATATTTCCTAAAGACTGACTACCCATAGACCATCTTCTATAGCATAACCACCTCTATAGACTTATCAGCACTGCATACTGATTACCTCTATAAACTGTTCACTTCTATAAACTGACCACCTCTATACACTGACCACCTATATACACTGACCTCTACAATCTGAACACCTCTATGCATTGGTCATTTCTTTATACTTATCACCACTGTAGAGTGATCCCCTCTATAAACTGACAACCTCTACATTAGGATCATCCCTAGTCATTGATCATTTCTATACACTTATCACCACTGTAGACTGATCACCTCTATAAACTGACAACCTCTACAGTAGGATCACCAATGTAGAGTGATCACCTCTATAAACTGACAACCTCTACAGTAGGATCATCCCTAGTCATTGATCATTTCTACACACTTATCACCACTGTAAACTGATCACCTCTATAAACTGACAACCTCTACATTAGGATCATCCCTAGTCATTGATCATTTCTATACACTTATCACCACTGTAGACTGATCACCTCTATAGAACTTTTAATGATGTATTATGTTGAGTGAATAAGTTTGAAAGCAAAATCAGTAAGAACTTTAACAGTAATTTCTGCTGAGTATGATAAGAACAGCTACATAAACAAAATCTTAAAAAAAAAAATTAAAAAAAAATGTTAATCAAATATGTTGTTGAAGACACCAGGTCATCAGAATTGTAAAAAAAATGATAGAGAAATGGATGTAGTTGTGTGTGTATGAAAGTTATAGCCATTGAGCTGGCAAACAGGGTGCCCAAACACGGCAAGTACCTCTCAGACACCAGTCTACAGTTCCCACATTGAATGGCCCTTTACTCTTCATGTTTACAAAGGCAGGACAATTTTGTTCTGCTGTTGTTTGAATCATCTTCATCTCCTACACAACCCTAATATTACAGGCATGTTTCTAGTACATATACCACTTACACCAGTCAAGTGTACTTCCTTAGTTATACACTACACACCTGTATATAATGTACTTCCTTAGTTATACACTACACACCTCTATATAGTGTACTTCCTTAGTTATACACTACACACCTGTATACAGTGTACTTCTCGAGTTATACACTAAACACCTGTAAACAGTGTACTTCCTCAGTTATACACTACACACCTGTAAACAGTGTACTTCCTCAGTTATACACTACACACCTGTAAACAATGTACTTCCTTAGTTATACACTACACACCTGTAAACAATGTACTTCCTTAGTTATACACTACACACCTGTATACAGTGTACTTCCTTAGTTATACACTACACACCTGTATATAGTGTACTTCCTTAGTTATACACTACACACCTGTATATAGTGTACTTCCTTAGTTATACACTACACACCTGTATATAGTGTACTTCTTTAGTTATACACTACACACCTGTATACAGTGTACTTCCTTAGTTATACACTACATACCTGTATATAGTGAACTTCATTAGTTATACACTACACACCTGTACATAGTGTACTTCCTTAGTTATACACTACATACCTGTATATAGTGAACTTCATTAGTTATACACTACACACCTGTACATAGTGTCCTTCCTTAGTTATACACTACACACCTGTATATAGTGTACTTCCTTAGTTAAACACTACACACCTGTATACAGTGTACTTCCTTAGTTAAACACTAAACACCTGTACATAGTGTACTTCCTAAGTTATACACTACACACCTGTAAACAGTGTACTTCTTTAGTTATACACTACACACCTGTATATAGTGTACTTCCTTTGTTATACACTACACACCTGTATATAGTGTACTTCCTTAGTTATACACTACACACCTGTATAAAGTGTACTTCCTTGGTTATACACTACACACCTGTACACAGTGTACTTCATTAGTTATACACTACACATCTGTATATAGTGTACTTCCTTAGTTATCCACTACACACCTGTAAACAGTGTACTTCCTTAGGTATACACTACACACCTGTAAACAGTTTACTTCCTCAGTTATACACTACACACCTGTATAAAGTGTACTTCCTTGGTTATACACTACACACCTGTACACAGTGTACTCCCTTTGTTATACACTACACACCTGTACACAGTGTACTTCCTTAGTTATACATTACACACCTGTACACAGTGAACTTCCTTAGTTATACACTACATACCTGTACATAGTGTACTACCTTAGCTATACACTACACACCTGTATATAGTGTAATTCCTTAGTTATACATTACACACCTGTATATAGGGAACTTCCTTAGCTATACACTACATACCTGTACATAGTGTACTTCCTTAGTTATACACTACACACCTGTACACAGTGTACTTCATTAGTTATACATTACACACCTGTACAGTGTACTTCCTTAGTTATATACTACACACCTTATATAGTGTAATTCCTTAGTTATACATTACACACATGTACAGTGTACTTCCTTAGTTATACACTACACACCTTATATAGTGTAATTCCTTAGTTATACATTACACACCTGTATATAGGGAACTTCCTTAGTTATACACTACATACCTGTAAACAGTATACTTCCTTAGTTATACACTACACACCTGTACACAGTGTACTTCCTTAGTTATACACTACATACCTGTACACAGTGTACTTCCTTAGTTATACACTACATACCTGTACATAGTGTACTTCCTTAGTTATATATTACACACCTGTATATAGGGAACTTCCTTAGTTATACACTACATACCTGTACATAGTGTAATTCCTTAGTTATACATTACACACCTGTAAACAGTGTACTTATTTGGTTATACACTACACACCTGTACATAGTGTACTTCCTTAGTTATACACTACACACCTGTACACAGTGTACTTCCTTAGTTATACACTACATACCTGTACACAGTGTACTTCCTTAGTTATACACTACACACCTGTATATAGTGAACTTCCTTAGTTATACACTACACACCTGTATACATTGAACTTCATTAGTTATACACTACACATCTGTATAGAGTGTACTTCCTTAGTTATACACTACACACCTGTATATAGTGAACTTCCTTAGTTATACACTACATACCTGTATATAGTGTACTTCCTTTGTTATACACTACACACCTGTAATAGTGAACTTCCTTAGTTATACACTACACACCTGTACACAGTGTACTTCCTTAGTTATACACTACACACCTGTAAACAGTGTACTTCATTAGTTATACACTACACACCTGTATATAGTGTACTTCCTTAGTTATACACTACACACCTGTATAAAGTGTACTTCCTTACTTATACACTATACACCTAGTGTAAAGAAGTAATATAAACAGTTATTTCAGACAGATAGTTACTATCTAAGGACTTAGATTGAACATGGTAAGAAACAGCTATGTACCAAAGTATCCTTTATGGGCAGTATCAGCTAGCTAGTATCAATTGTAATTGCTTTGGTTTGTCTTTGCTATTTGACAGAACCCAGAACCTTCCCCAAAGGAAGGCACCGAAAAATCCCTGTTCGTGCAGGTGGTTCCCAACGTCTGTTGCTTCTTACCCATCATGCATTGCTTCTTACCCATCATGCATTGGTTAACAGCAATATCGTCTTTTCGAAATCCCCGACCTGTTGTTATAGTGCAGAGGTCACTCAAAAGTCCAATGAATATGTATCATGTTCAGCATTAACTGGTTGACTACAAATGAACCTAGTTGTATGACACCTTCAGCACATTAAACATCATTAAGACATACGGGTAGGTGAACAGTCTAACGAGAAATAGAAAGGTAAACAAAAAATAAGTAATCAAGTGTTGATCTCACAAAATGTTTCATATTAGAAACACAACTTGCACAAAGGCATTTTCATTCATCAAAGTCATGGCTGTTCTAATTGACAATCTGAAAAACCAATTTCATGTATGTCTACTAGAAACGCTCCTTCCCTATGATCTTGGGTCATATTAGCAGAACATTGTGTGAAAAAACGTCCTACAATTCAATATGGCTATGCTACATCAGTGCTTTTTTACACCACCTGTACAAAATTCTTCAGCTTGATAAAACTCTTAGAGAGGCTGTGATCTCACGGCTGTAATCAACAGCTGATCGATGGAACAGCGGACTCGTTAATTTACCTGTGCGTTTCTTCACCTTCGCTGGTCAGGTTGATATTAACTGGCTACATTAAATTGATTCATTTAAAAAACAGTAAGCCATGAGAAAACAACAAAATAGCATCAAGCCATACAGGCAGTACAAAGACCTCGCACCAAGACATCCCACTTCATTATTTGTCGGCAGTCTAAAGGCATGCAAATTTAGATGTGATTATTTATTCCATATTGTTGGCCATTTACTTGTACTTTTGGACGAACATTGTGTTATGTAAATGTCAGTACACTTTTCTAACACCTTCTATACATCACATTCATTTTGACACACAATTCTGGGGCGCTTTGGAAACAAAACATGACATTATTACAGGTAAACGATCAATTCTGTACCTGTACACATCAAAATTAACAATATGGTTGAATTCATTTATCAATAAACCAAGACAATGTCTTCACCACAAAAAAAGAACTTGCGCACTAAAACAGTCCAGTGTCGCCAACATAATTAAATCAACAAAGACCAAATGGTTAGTACCTGAAGCACTATAAGTAACAAACAGCCTCTCTGTAACAAATACACTCAGAACAAGGGGAGATAACAGCCTTTCTATCACCAACACACTCAGTACAAGGGATAAAAATCAGATCTTTTATCATCAACACACTCAGAACAAGGGGAGATAACAGCCTTTCTATCACCAACCCACTCAGTACAAGGGATAAAAATCAGATCTTTTATCATCAACACAATCAGAACAAGGGGAGATAACAGCCTTTCTATCACCAACCCACTCAGTACAAGGGATAAAAATCAGATCTTTTATCATCAACACACTCAAAACAAGGGGAGATAACAGCCTTTCTATCACCAATACACTCAGAACAAGGGATAAAAATCAGATCTTTTATCATTAACACACGAAGAACAAGGGGAGATAACAGCCTTTCTATCACCAACCCACTCAGTACAAGGGATAAAAATCAGATCTTTTATCATCAACACACTCAAAACAAGGGGAGATAACAGCCTTTCTATCACCAATACACTCAGAACAAGGGATAAATATAAGATCTTTTATCATCAACACACTCAGAACAAGGGGAGGTAACAGCCTTTCCATCACCAATACACTCAGAACAAGGGGAGATAACAGCCTTTCTATCACTAATACACTCAAAACAAGGGATAAATATCAGATCTTTTATCACCAATACACTAAGAACAAGGGGGAGATAACTGCCGTTCTGTAACCAATGCAATCATAACATGGAACATAGCCATTTTATGAGAGTATAATGTACAAATCATCACCATATTGTGAAAGTAAAAGTACGGGAATTGGAGATGGACAGGTACTTGATTTCTATCTGTGTAATTAAAAGAGACATTTTTTTTTACTATTTTGAAAACTCCAGTCAAAAACCTGATACACAGTTGTAACTCTGAAAGTGTTTCCATGGACCTAAGGGAACAAATGTAAGTTTATGAGCAGTAACCGAGTCCAAATTTTAAACTTGATTTGCTCAAGAACCTTTGACTTTATTAAGCAGAATACTTTTGTATGTGTGGTTCCTCATACTACTAATCTGTGTCCAAACATTTTAAAATTTATGTTCAGGTTAAAAATACTTAAGATTCCAAACTGCTTTGATAGAGAATTGAATGCTTTATCATTTTTAGGGGCTAACTTCAGTTGGTGGAAGTAAGCAGCTAGCAAGAGGTGTAGAGTGTCTACCGACCACCAGATGTACCAAGCCAATCTCAATACACCTCTCTAATAAATTTCATCAGAATTTATTTCTGAACTTCTATGGACTCTGGTTAATGATGTTTCAGATCAACTTGGGTTAGCAAAGCTGTTTGGTAATTTAAATTATGTGTTGGTTGCTCCGACATCTTGTTCTGGGCTATCAAGTGTGTGTTAGGAATCGGTAAAATTGAGATATGCCTTGATAACGGCACGGCCAAAACTGCCACCAAATACTGCCGGAGAAAGTGATTTCCATAGGAATCTGGGTATAATACCAATGGAGCTAGTCACAAAGCACAGCCAACCACCCATAATGGCCAAGTTGTGTTTAAACTAATAACACATAACTAACAATATCCTACACAAGGTGAAAGGCACAAAGATTCAGCAGTCCAGGTAATCCCATCTTAATTAAATATCATAAATGGCCACCATTATCTTGCCCGGAGAACACCACCACTCGGAGAAGTGGGGAAGCATGTTGTGTGATGGTGAATTATGGAATTAAAACAAAAATCTGGTTTTGCGTTTTTTTTAAGGAAGTCCATAAATAAACACAGACAGATATGTAATTTTCATGTATAAATTTTCAAAAGAATAGTCTCTCACTGCAACTATGTAATTACATAAAGGAAATTTGACTATCCCCCTCCCAAGTAGTTTCATTACACATTTACTAGATCTAAATGGACACAAAAACACTATAAAAGTTATTTTTTTTATCACATGGTTCTAATTTTCATGATTTTTGTACTTACAATTTTGCAAGAAAAATACAGAATGCAAAATAAGTAGAAAATTATAGGAAACTATAAAGGGACTGCAAAAAAAGACTTAAGCAGTATCAATGATAAGGAAATTTCATATACTAATTAATACTTAATACTTCCCCATCAAATAATACAAAGGGCATTTTAGCATTCATAATGCACTTTCTGCTGAAGAATATAAAATTGTTTGGAAAGGCGTGGGCACAAAGAGGGTTGTCAAAACAGAGGTGAAACAGCAGGTATTGGAGAGAAAGGGTAGGAGGGTCACTTTAGCAGGAAACAAGACAGCCTGAAAACCATCATAAAGCCTCGAACAATGGCAGGCAGACAGTCGACGGATAGGCACTCTTTTGTAAAGCTACAACACACTTACAGGGCCATTAGACCATTGTGAACATCTCTTTGATTTGAGGACATCAAAATTTGGAAGAATATGGTTAGGAATAAGTTAATTAATCGCATACAAAAATATACAGCATTGTATTGTGTGATGGAAACGTAAACTGAGTCGTCCAATCACAACCTCCTACCTGTTTAGTTTCCAATCAATCATTGTCACAATGCTTACCTTTAGTTTCTGACCATGTTTTGTACCTGTCTTTCATATATTTATTGTTACCGAGGTTTTTCTTCAAAATGAAACTTCCTTTCTATCACAATGACTTCTAATTTGGTGAATTACAAGTACATTTAAAAGAAAATTTGATTTCCAAATATATCCGACGCAGAATAATATTAACTTGTATTTGCCGGTTTTGTATTGTGTATAGAAATGATTTCAATGATAATGCTCCCCGCTAAGTACAGCCGACGTTAATTGACTTTGTCGTTCTATTATGGGTGATAACTATAAATACGTATTAATAAAGGGAATGTGACTGGTTTACCTTGATTTCAACAATTCCCAGGTGAACGTAGATGTATTATGGTCCTGCTCACCTGTATGTTTGGCAGGTAGGGCTGCAGAGGCCAGACAGACCACACCTTACGATAAGTCTCCAAACCTGAATAACCAGACTCTCCATTGACATCGTACAATCCCAGACTTTGCCCTTCTATCGAAATTTATCGGAATTCATCATACCATTGTCATGATGAAAATTGATGTCATAGAATGGTTTTGAATATAGAGACGGAAATTCTGACTGGCTGTGGAACAATCCAAAGGATCAGTGTCAAAAAAAACATGACGACAATCCACAGGAGCTTGATTATACACACTAAGATTGTATCATACAACATCTCTGTAATGTATGATGTTGATGATATTGTATAATCTTCACAGAATGACGTGACCTTTTATACAAGTATGACACCTTTGCAATAAGGAATAAACTTGATCCATTCATTAATGACTGTTACAGTAAAGTATGACCCTTAACGTATGGCCGACCTTTACAGGAAGCGGCATGACCTTTGAACATGTATGACTTTCACAGGAAAGTATGACCTTACACATATATAACCTTCACAGAAATGTATCATAATCTTTAAATATATTTTGACCTATACTTGAAGACTTATAATTAGAACCTATATACATAATGCGTGCCCTTCACAGGAAGATTTGACATCATACATATATGAACCTCACAATACGGTATGATTCTATATGTATGTGACCTTCACCCATAAGTTAACCTTGACATTTAATATGAGGTCCATACGGAAATGTTTTAAAGCAGTCATTCATTTAACAGCATAGTGACAAGTGCAAAAATAGACAATTTATAAACAATAAATTAGGAACATATCAGAGTTTATACTAAACATAATGGCAATTAGAACAGCCCCAATGTGTATATGTGTTTGCTTCCATCCGTGAAGCTAGCATTAAATGTCTACAGTTAGTTTCGTACTACATGAGCGAGTCTGTCAGACTAATTATGTCAGCTTGTTGTAGTGGGGCTGTTAGGTACGTGGTAACGAAGTGATGCTGCTGGGTACATGGTAATAGATTGAGATGTTGATGTATACATGGTAACCAAGTAGTGCTACTGGGTACACGGTGCTAACCATGTGATACTGTGAGATCCATGGTAATTGCCATAGATTGTTAGGCGCATGGTAACCATGTGAGATTGTGATGTACATGTTTACTGTGTGAGGTTGTTAGGTACATGGTAATTAACTGTCTGAGATTGTGATGTACATGGTTACTGTCAGAGGTTGTTAACAGTTGTGGGATCGCACAACGTTACACGACGTGCGGTGTGCGCACGATGTGTGAACGGTGTGTGCACGATGGGCGAACGATAAAAAACTGGACGATCATTGCTTGCGCACATCTGTACGCACGATGGACGGACGTTGTGCGATAACAATCCTGGTTGGTGTAAATTGAGGAATGCCTTAACAATTTATACGGTTTCTTGTTTAAACATATAAACTTGATGTTTACGTATGTTTCTATATTCTAGCAACATCTATAAACTTATCTTTCTGTCTATACATTCTTATATTTAGAAATTGTGTTTTCTGTGTTTTTAAACAAACTTAATCGACACATGTAAAATTACAACACAATCCCGTATACAGGTAAACATAACCACTTTGTACATGTACCTGGACCATAGTTTTCTCCCAGCCTGGGGCACTTACGTAACTCGTCGGGTAAGGCCGGGGTATGAAAATCCAGGTGAAGGGGAGCTATATAGGCAAACATTATCGCATACAAGCCTTCCATATTTTTGTCATTCCGTAATTTTGATCTACAAATGATACCAAATCGCACAGTTGTGCGGAGAGAAGGGCACAACGGGGCGAACGATTGCTAAATCGCACAGTTATGCGCACCATGTGTGGACGGTGTGTGAACGATGTATGCACGGAGTGCGCACGCTATTTTTGGTGCGTTGTGCGGTCCCACAACTGTAGGTACATGGTAATTAACTGTGTGAGATTGTGATGTACATGGTAACTGTGTGAGATTGTGAGATACTTGGTTCGTATGAGGTTGCTAGATTCATGGTGACAATTTGAGATACAAGGTTACTGTGCGAGATTTCTAGGAACATGGTAATCATGTGAGATTATGAAACATATGGTAACTGCGTATGGTTGCTAGGTATATGGTAAAAGTGTTAGCTTGTGAGATATTTATAGTAACTGTCTAAGGTTCCTGTAGGTACATTACATGGTAACTCTCCAAGGTTGCTAAGTACGTGGTTACCATAGAAGGCTGTTGTATACATGACTGAAGTGTTGAGATTTTTCAATACATGTTTATTGTGCAAGGTTGTCAGATACACAGTAACAGTGTCAGATTGTTGAGTTCATTGAAAATGAAAGGATGTTTAATATGCACCAAATATCAGGGAGTGGATGTCAAGGAGCTTCATCACAATCATCACTTGTATGTATGATTTACATGGAGATTCCTATCAACAAAATATCATTACCATGTCTAGAGTCAAACCTGGACTGAAAAACCTAACAGAAGCTTCATAAAATGCAAAAAAATAATGAATCAGTATTGGGAGTCAAAATGAAAATAAACTGACAAGGCCATATATCATAGGCAGATGAAGGTCACTTTCTCGAATAAATAAATTTCCTTCAGGGAAAATTTAACATTTACAGAACATATGGTTTATATTTAATTTTTAATTCAATGTCTTAATTACTGATTCAAGTTTTCAAAGTTATCTACATCTCGTTGAACAATCACTGCTCTGGAGCGTAACAGTAGGGGCTCAGATTAATTAACATGTCATAATTGGGGCAAGGGGCACAGTGACATAAAAATACCATCATGGGGCCAAAGGGGCATAGGGCTCAGTCCCAAACTTATGAACAAAAAAAGGTCAGAGGTCAAGGTCAAGGGTAACGAAGATAAAAACACTGTGCAACGTGGTGTAATTATAGGTACATCAACATGTGAAATTGTGTTACTGTAGCCAAGTATTTATAGTTCGTAACTGACCTAAACACAAAACCTAATTATTTTCACAGAGGTCAAGGTAAAAGTTCAAGATTATAAAAAGTTGGTGTAACTTGCTGTACTTACAGAGGCACATAAACATGTGAAGTTACGTGAACCTAGCTGCATTACTTAGTTTATAACTGACCTATAGGCAAAATATTTACCAAGGTCACAAAAGTAAAGGTCAAAGGTCAAGGTTACCAAAATGTTGTGCATAATGCTAAGACACATACACAGGTGTGTGAAGATAAATGACCCAATCTGTGGTACTTGGTAAATAACTGACCGAAACACAAAAACGTATCTGAGTGGACTTTTGGAAAGATGTGTGTATGAAAAAATACAAATGTAGGAACAAATGTATATGCAGAGACTTCCAGAAATACAGACAAAGGTAATACTGTATGCCCCGCACCACTTTATGCTGGGGCGTAAACATATCTGCAGTGGAACATAAGTACAGACGTTACAATGTCTAAATTAAACATAGCCCAGGTTTTCACAATGTATATCTTATATATTTGCTTTTTTATTACAGGATCAAGATAACAAGACTTACAAAAACACAGAGCTCAAAGGTCATTTAATATTATTGATGAATTTGCATGGATAAACACAAAACTTCAATTGACAATTTTATTTTTTTGATAAACTTTTGGTGAAGTTCTCATGATATATCTCATATATCTAGCCCTTTTTCCTGCCACCAAATTGCCAAAATTAAATAAAATTGATGTTTTTATGTAAGAAATGTCAGCAAGATGATGTCAACTGACTGTAGCAGCTATGGGAAGTAGATAAGAAAGAGGGCATGATCGACATGGCAACAAGTTCGTTACCACGCCAACAGCTGCTGCAACACTTAAACAAAAATGAGGAAAGACAAAAAATTATAATAAGGTTATTTAGTACAGTAAGCACTTGAATTCAGGCTGATAAGATGTTTTGGCCCCAGGCTCTGACCCACAGGGGGGAGGAGAAATACAAAGAGGGTTGATACCCGAGCCCTCCATTTATTGCAGTATACCCTCATTCTATAATCAACACAACAAATAATCAGTTTTACAGGCATTTTGTGAGCACTGCGGGGAAGATGATGATGAAAACAGACTGTCAGGGTAGAATTGGTTAACTTCCTGTGCCTTGTGATAAGATTTTGATTCTTGTCTCAGATGAAACGGTTTGTAACAGTGGTCATTCTTTAAGTGGGATGATAATTAGCTGAAGCTCTCACCAGGCCTGGGTCCACAAAGCTGCCAGACACAGTCAGTTCGGCACAACTCTGGTCATAGAGATACCTCAGAATAATCTCAAACACCCCCTCACCGTCCTCAGTACACGATTATAAGGTCCTGACTAACGAACACTCAGACCCTGTAAAACACCCCCTCACCGTCCTCAGTACATGATTATAAGGTCCAGACTAACGAACACTCAGACCCTGTAAAACACCCCCTCACCGTCCTCAGTACACGATTATAAGGTCCGGACTAACGAACACTGGGACCCTGTCAAACACCCCCTCACCGTCCCCAGTACACGATTATAAGGTCCTGACTTACGAACACTGGGACCCTGTCAAACACCCCCTCACCGTCCTCAGTACACGATTATAAGGTCCGGACTAACGAACACTCAGACCCTGTAAACCACCCCTCACCGTCATCAGTACACGATTATAAGGTCCGGACTAACGAACCCTGGGACCCTGTCAAACACCCCCTCACCGTCCCCAGTACACGATTATAAGGCCCTGACTTACGAACACTGGGACCCTGTCAAACACCCCCTCACCGTCCTCAGTACACGGTTATAAGGTCCTGACTTACAAACACTGGGACCCTGTCAAACACCCCCTCACCGTCATCAGTACACGATTATAAGGTCCGGACTAACGAACACTCAGACCCTGTAAAACACCCCTCACCGTCATCAGTACACGATTATAAGGTCCGGACTAACGAACACTCAGACCCTGTCAAACACCCCCTCACTGTCTTCAGTACACGATTATAAGGTCCGGACTAACGAACACTCAGACCCTGTCAAACACCCCCTCACTGTCTTCAGTACATGATTATAAGGTCCTGACTAACGAACACTCAGACCCTGTCAAACAACTTCAAAAATATACTTCAAACGAACACTGATCTGACTTTGTCAAACACCTTCTTACTGTCTTTAGCAAAAGATTATAAAGTCCAAACTTACGAACACCACCTCACCAGGACTCATTTCAATGGTAAATTGTCCTAACAAACCAAACTCTCAGACTCTGAAACTGACTTACATGGTTGATAAAATATTTTCTATCTAATTTCATCACAGCAATGGTTTAAGCATTGCAGAAACAGACTTTTTCTGACTTTGAGGATGTCATGTCATTGTTGTATTTCACAGCTGAAATGATGTGCAAGATAGAAAGAAATAGTCATATTTCTGCAGTGTCTAAACATAATCATGGATGTGTTTTATTCAGTTAAAACTACTCCATGTCAGGTTAATTATGTATAGCCTTTTAAACACATGTTATCTTCAAAAACATACCTCAAAACCAGTGCTATGAGGTATCAAAAATATCAGGTAACTTAAAAATTTCACAATCATAAAATTGAAAAGCTCTCAAAGAGCAGGGGTAATAAATTTGAATTACTACTGAATGATACCTAAAACAAAACTAAAATAAGCACCATGCAGTGACATAATTATACAGTAAGAATAAAATGATCCATTGGAGTCGGTGGTAAGGAAGTGCCACTAACTATAATAAGATGTAATGGGTTTGGACTGAAGCGCTTGCAACATATCTTATAAAAACACATTATGACCGGTACACCTGTTTATATCATACCTACATTAACATCTATATAAGTTATACCAATACAAGAGGCCCATGGGACATGACGTTCACCGGAGTTAAAATACAATTGTTATATGTTCAAATGTGACAGAAACAAACGGTATTTATATTCCAAATATGACTATTTGACGGTTGATTCTTTGACAAATGTTTAAGTTTGACCAACATATATCATTTATATATATATATAGCTTGTCATTGTCAGAAAACTGTGAAATAATGAACTTGTATAGTAAAATTTACTTCCTCCTCAAAGGGGTAACAAAATTCACAATTTCAAAAAGCATCTTCAGCCTTTCGCTCCATGAAGAGTATCTGATTCCAGCAATGCTGGGTCTGAAGAAGAAGATAGTTAAAATTGTAGCCAATTTGACCCTTTTTGGCCTTCCCCTCTGGCCCCTAATGGGTTAGATCCATAAAATTCACAATTCTAGTTTGCCTTTGACCATGAAACCTTCCCTTTCAGTGGTTTGAGTGGTTTTGGCCCGCGCCCCTCAGGCCCCTGTGTGTTAGATCCATATAATTCACAATTCTAGTTTGCCTTTGACCATGGAACCTTCTCTTTCAGTGGTTTGAGTGGTTTTGGCCCGTGCCCCTCAGGCCCCTGTGTATTAGATCCATATAATTCACAATTCTGGCTTGCCTTTGACCATGGAACCTTCCTTTTCAGTGGTTTGAGTGGTTTTTGCCTGCCCCTCAGGCCCCTGTGTGTTAGATCCATATACTTCACAATCCTGGTTTGCCTTTGACAATGGGACCTTCCTTTTTAGTGGTTTGAGTTTTTAATAGGAATTCAAAAATGTGACAAGTTTACAGATGCACAACAGACAAAGGGCAATCGCAATAGGCTTTGTCTCCGGCAATAAACCTTATAATCAAATACATACGTAAAACAACTGTTTTAGGACACTTGTATGAGGCAATCTCTATGAAGTAGAACAAGGCTTATATAACTATTAACTATAGCCACCTGTATATGGCAAAATCTTATGCACAACATTTTTTTCATTTCTAGGGAGCCATGCCAGTGAATTTACAGCATAACATTCGAAATAACTTCTTTCTTTTGAAAAAACTTGTTTGAACCAACAAGATATTCTCAAACGACATTTTTAGCAGCCTACTTGCAATAATTTTCTGACCCTGATAGAGAAGCAGTTGCAAGATCAAATCGTTTCAAAAGTAACTAACCGATCACAAGATCAAACCATTTCCAGCACAGGTCTAAACTCTATCCATAGGGAACGGTGTGTAAAAATGATGGAAGCCATATTCCAAGACTTTTGGTATACATAACATTGCATATTTGGCATGACCTGGCATGCTTTGTGCTAAATAATAGTTTCTGTAGTGACAGACCTATCAACCTTGGCCAGAATGCAGCACACATGTTCGGCTACCAAGTTGTTTCTACCCCTCCCTCAACACATGTTTATACGGCTACATTACACAAGATATAAATACAATCTTATCTTTCATCTCCCGCTAACAAAAAACTCTTTAACAAACTTTCAGAAATAAAGCTCGGCTGACATTTACATGCCTGGTACTGAAGATTAAAAAGGAATCTTGTGCGTGACTAATTTCAATGTCCTTTGAAGTGCCAGCAATTTCAATGTGCGGTAATGATAATTAAAACAATCTTATGACAATAAACGTGAACTGGATTGACACCTATTTCTCGACAAGGAACACACTGCTCATTCATACATATACTTTATGTGGATTTTATTTGCTTGGTCTATGCTGTTGATCCACCAACCAATGAAAAACGAGGGTAAATATTGAATTATTCCGATAGCATTGTTCTAGAGCTGGTGTGTTAATCTTCCATCTACAGAGCGATGAGTTTGTCACATCAACTGTAACATCTGGCATTTATAAACTCCGTAAATAAAACATCAAAACCCAAACAATCCATTTCCCCACCTTGACCGACCCTCGAAACAGAAATAGTGACAATCGTCCGTCATCTATAACTAACTCAACACGGCCTTGCAATTATACATTAGTTATTGAATCGCCGTGACGACAATGGTCGCCCGACAACAAACATCGGAGGGACAAGGTGTGGAGGCAGCAGAGTAAAACAGGCCCGCAAACCAGTCATTGTTATTCATTGACAAGAAAACTATTTTTTGTCCGCCTCTCAGAAATGACAATAACAAAATTGAGTGACACTTTTCAAAGGATCGGTAAACTGCGTCACTCAATCGGTGATTTGAATGTAAAACACATTATCTTGACTTCAAATATGACATAACGTTCATGGGTTGTAAGAAAGTCCACTGCGTGAGCATCATTCAAGGCTGGAGAACATAGGCCTATTTGATGTGGGGCGTTGGAGCCAAGATCTATAATATCTAACGCTGATCCCAGACATCTATTTGGACAGCCATACATCGCTAACCTTCAAAATGCCACAATTCTTCCCGTCACAAAGGAAAAAATTTAAGTCATTTAGACCATGATTTGGGTTTGAACACGCAAGACAAATTCAATTGTTATGAACATACAACAGGTACTGTTTATGAAAGCTTGAATATTATATAAATTATCGATATTAATGGACAACATTAGACAGGTGACTTAAGAGTGCGCTTAAATTAATTTTTATATTCATACATTTCGTCAATACCTTCACAGTGCATGTCATTTTAAGTGTTTCTTTTTATCATTTTTAACTTAATGCTTTCTGCTAATGACTTTTCACAAAAGCCGCCATTATTTATTGCAAAAGTTTAAAAATGTTGACTTTTGAATCATTCATTATGTTGGTTTACAATGTAAAACCCACCCGTGTTTTTCAGCAGACTTTTAAAGAGATGTCATGTTTGTGTCCTGATTTGTATGTAGAAGTCTGTTTGACTAGACAAACCTTTTTCCAAAGAGCGGAAGATAAGAAGCTCATTCTACGACAATATAGAAAGATGAAATGAACATTTGTGACCCGCGGCCCTCTGCCCGACCTCCAATTGACACACAATGGTTCCCCTTGATGATGTATAAAATCTACCACATTAGGCCCCTAATGCCATAGACTTAAATACAGGTGGCGTGCTTACTGTCAATCTACGGCATATTGTCACCTTCCCAATTCTGTAATCACTGCAGGTAAACATATACGTAGGTATATCATTGACTTCCATACGATTGTTCAAATTCCAAATTGGCTAATGATAAATGTCTTTAAATGTCAATATTAACCATTGCCATTCTAAGAGCCACAGAACAGTATCGAACTAGAAATGCATGCTAGATAATATCCCCTTCGACACAACGTCAGGACTAACTTGGGATTTAATAGACTTACAAATACCATTCACAATGGAAAGTATGGTCAACAACCACATGTTATACTGATAAAAAGATTGAGGTTTCCCTGAAATCTAAGCAGTATTAGTCCAAACAAACTGCTGTCTCTTAAGACTGACAAACAACCAGATGGACGGACAGATAGATGGATAAGTTGATGGATGGATGGATGGATGGATAGATGGACGGATGGATGGATGGATGGATGGATGGATAAATGGATGGAATGACAGACGGACGGACGGATGGATGGACGGATGGATGGAAGGATGGATGGATAGATGGACGGATGGATGGATGGATGGACGGATGGATGGACGGATGGATGGATGGATGGATAGATGGACGGATGGATGGACGGATGGATGGATGGATGGATGGACGGACGGACGAAAAGATGGACCTTTGCTGCAGACAAAAAATCACAAAAGTCACACCATTGACAGTTTAACAAATTTCTTGTAACCTAAAAGCTGGAGTCTATTGTCAAATGGCATTTGTAGTCATACAACACTAGTGAAATAAACAAAAGTTTGGTTGCGTAACACTGATGTCATTAGGTGACCAATGACATACTGTATACTGGGAAATTTTCACTGCAGTTTAATTTTCGCCTTTTTCAGCCTCCGTAATGATGGTGAATTTATCATGACAGCAAACATTTGTAGAGAATATAACATGCATAGCAATTAAATGTGAAGGGCATATTTAATATTGGGCGAAAATGGACATTATCATTGAAGGGCAAAAATTTGACTGCAAAAAATGTCCTGGTATACAGCAGTTGAACAAAATTACAATGTTTTCGCTGACCAATGAGGGCAGTGAATAGATGGAGTGTTACTATGTTGCTGACCAATGTAGGAGATACAAAGTATGACCAATACTTGTCCCTGACAAATAAGGTGCTGATAATCAAAATATCATAGTCACACACCATTGTAACACTCACCATTGCTACCCTCACCATTGTAACACTCACCATTGTGAGTGGTAACACTCACCATTGTAACACTCACCATTGTAACACTCACCATTGTTAGTGGTAACACTCACCATTGTAACAATCACCATTGTGAGTGGTAACACTCACCATTGTAACACTCACCATTGTAACACTCATCATTGTAACACTCACCATTGTAACACTCACCATTTCTACCCTCACCATTGTAACACTCACCATTGTGAGTGGTAACACTCACCATTGTAACACTCACCATTGTAACACTCACCATTGTTAGTGGTAACACTCACCATTGTAACAATCACCATTGTGAGTGGTAACACTCACCATTGTAACACTCACCATTGTAACACTCATCATTGTAACACTCACCATTGTAACACTCACCATTGCTACCCTCACCATTGTAACACTCACCATTGTGAGTGGTAACACTCACCATTGTAACACTCACCATTGTAACACTCACCATTGTTAGTGGTAACACTCACCATTGTAACAATCACCATTGTGAGTGGTAACACTCACCATTGTAACACTCACCATTGTAACACTCATCATTGTAACACTCACCATTGTAACACTCACCATTGTAACACTTACCATTGTAACACTCACCATTGTAACACTTACCATTGTGAGTGGTATCACTCACCATTGTTACACTCACCATTGTAACACTCACCATTGTAACACTCACCATTGTAACACTCACTTTAACATACACTTGGAGTTTATTAATTCTCATATTTTTATTATGCATTCTTGAACATATGCAGAACTTTACATACAAAGCAAAATTATTCAAGAAATATGTTTTTTAAAAATAGACACAACAAGATATTTAATAACTTGCTGAGTTCCTAATCATAATCATGCAGGAAGTTAATTTTCCACATCACCTGTTTATCTGCATAAACAGTTGCTTTCCCATCTATTCTATGCATGTAATAAATTCAAATGAGAAGTTCATTTATCAGGAAAGAGAATGTTGAGATTTCTCTATAAAATATATTCACATTCTACATTACAAATATATGCACTTCACATCAAAGAGTACACTGTATTATGTACTTCACATTACACAATACACTGTACTATGTACATCACATTACACACTACACTGTACTATGTACTTCCCATTATACACTCCACTGTACTATGTACTTCACATAACACACTGCACTGTACTATTGTACTTCACATTACACACTACACTGTACTATGTACTTCACATCACACACTACACTGTACTATTGTACTTCACATTACACAATACACTGTTCTATGTACTTCCCATTATACACTCCACTGTACTATGTACTTCACATAACACACTGCACTGTACTATTGTACTTCACATTACACACTAAACTGTACTATGTACTTCACATTACACACTCCACTGTACCATGTACTTCACATCACACACTACACTGTACTATTGTACTTCACATTACACACTACACTGTACTAGGTACTTCACATTACACACTACACTGTAATAATTGTACTTCACATCACACACTACACTGTACTATGTACTTCACATTACACACTACACTGTACCATGTACTTCACATTACACACTACACTGTACAATGTACTTCACATTACACACTACACTGTATTATGTACTTCACATTACACACTAAACTGTACTATGTACTTCACATTACACACTACACAGTACTATGTACTTCACATTACACACTACAGTGTACTATTGTACTTCACATCACACACTACACTGTACTATTGCACTTCACATTACACACTACACTGTACTAGGTACTTGACATTACACACTACACTGTAATAATTGTACTTCACATCACACACTACACTGTACTATTGAACTTCACATTACACACTACACTGTACTATTGTACTTCACATTACACACGACACTGTACTAGGTACTTCACATTACACACTACACTGTATTATGTACTTCACATTACACTCTACACTGTACTATGTACTTCACATTACACAGTACACTGCACTATGTACTTCACATCACACACTACACTGTACTATTTTACTTCACATTACACACTACACTGTACTAATTGTACTTCACATCACACACTACACTGTACTATGTACTTCCCATTATACACTCCACTGCACTATGTACTTCACATAACACACTGCACTGTACTATTGTACTTCACATTACACACTAAACTTTACTATGTACTTCCCATTCCACACTCCACTGTACTATGTACGTCACATTACACACTCCACTGTACCATGTACTTCACATCACACACTACACTGTACTATGTACTTCCCATTATACACTCCACTGTACTATGTACTTCACATAACACACTGCACTGTACTATTGTACTTCACATTACACACTAAACTGTACTATGTACTTCACATTACACACTACACAGTACTATGTACTTCACATTACACACTACACAGTACTATGTACTTCACATTACACACTACAGTGTACTATTGTACTTCACATCACACACTACACTGTCCTATGTACTTCACATTACACACTTCACTGTACTATGTACTTCACATTACACACTAAACTGTACTATGTACTTCCCATTCCACACTCCACTGTACTATGTACGTCACATTACACACTCCACTGTACCATGTACTTCACATCACACACTACACTGTACTATACTATTGTACTTCACATTACACACTACACTGTACAATGTACTTCACTGTACTATGTACTTCACATTACACACAACACTGTACTATGTACTTCACATTACACAATACACTGCACTATGTACTTCACATCACACACTACACTGTACTAATTGTACTTCACATCACACACTACACTGTTCTATTGTACTTCACATCACACACTACACTGTACTATGGACTTCACATTACACACTCCACTGTACTATGTACTTCACATCACATACTACACTGTACTATTGTACTTCACATTACAAACTACACTGTACTAGGTACTTCACATTACACACTACACTGTATTATGTACTTCACATTACACTCTACACTGTACTATGTACTTCACATTACATACTCCACTGTACTATGTACTTCACATTACACACTACAGTGTACTATTGTACTTCACATCACACACTACACTGTTCTATTGTACTTCACATCACACACTACACTGTACTATAGTACTTCACATTACACACTCCACTGTACTATGTACTTCACAATACATACTACACTGTACTATGTACTTCACATTGCACACTACACTGTACTATGTACATCACATTACACCCTCCACTGTACTATGTACTTCACATTACACACAACACTGTACTATGTACTTCACATTATACACTACACTGTACTATGTACTTCACATCATACACTACACTGTACTATGTACTTCACATCACCCACTACACTGTACTATGTACTTCACATTGCACACTACACTGTACTATGTATTTCACATTGCACACTACACTGTACTATGTACATCACATTACACACTCCACTGTACTATGTACTTCACATTACACACTACACTGTACTATGTACTTCACATTACACACTACACTGTACTATTGTACTTCACATCACACACTTCACTGTACTATGTACTTCACATCACACACTACACTGTAATATGTACTTCACATTGCACACTACACTGTACTATGTATATGTACTTCACATCACACACTACACTGTACTATGTACTTCACATTTCAGAGTACAACACCTACTTCATATTACAAACTACATTGCAGTACTCTGCACTCTGTAATAAATATTGAAAAGTACACTGACGGAGTCCTTCACATCCATTGGGTATAAAATCAAGCTCAATCTCAAACACAATTCAAATTCTCAATGTAAAAGTAACAATAAGGAATTTTATGTGTCTGAACACTCAAAAGTCTGTAAAGCTCCCGTGTGTACATGTCTTGGAAGTGCCCAGTACAGCTGGCAAGCTTTAAACACAACACAGGCAGGAAATATATAATAAGTATCTAATAACCACAAACTTCACAGACGATTTGTCAGCATCTTACCTTAACAAGTACACTTCTACCGTAAACGTCTGGATTCACTTTCAAAAAGGGTGCTGAAAAATAAACCATCATTACTTTAACCATTACGCCGTCTACATCACAGTCAAATGAGGTTATGGTCTAACTATTTTAAATTTTTATCAAACAGTATGTTAAGATTTCAAGGCGGTCTGTTGCGCAAGTGTTGGAATGATATTTATGATGTTTACTCACAATAAAATTGATATAATTCTGGTCACATATTTCTATCATAGCTGGGAATCATGGAGTACAGTACACAAATTCTTCCTTCTAATGAACAACCAGAAATGTCTGCAACGACGCCCCTATAATCAGGAAAGTTCTCCCACAACTACCGCATCTCTCTAACAAATTCGCTACAAAATTTTGTGAATTTAAAGTTTTACGAGATACAGACCTTCAGTCATTAAAGGTTTATTTAGATAATATAAGCAAATATAACTTTAAAACTAAGTTCTGATATTCAAGTAGACCCCAATAGACCTATAAAAAGTTATGGTTTTGTGTCATGTGCTTTTAATGTGACCATTGCTTTGATACTGTTCAATGAGGGACTTTACAGAATTAACCGTATCACTGACCAATGACATATTTGCTGACCATGCAATGAGGGAACTGAATGAGTGTTACCATATTTTTGACCAATGCAGGGCATACAAAGAATGACAAATATCTTGACACTGACCAATGAGGGAGGTAAACAGAATGGCCATTAACTTTTTGCTGACAAATTAGGGAGGTAAAGGGAATAACCATTACCTTGTCACAGACCAACAAAGGACTTGAACAGAATGACCAGTGCTATGTTGCTGACCGATGAGGAAGGTACTGTATATAGAATGACCGACGTTACCTTAATTTGTTTAAGTTGTTGATTTGCAAATTAGGAAGTTAATTAGAATTACCATTACCTTGTAACAGACAGAATGACCGGTGCTATGTTGCTGACTAATAAGGAAGTTGAACAGAATGACCATTACCTTGTAACAGACAGAATGACCGGTGCTATGTTGCTGACTAATAAGGAAGTTGAACAGAATGACCATTACCTTGTAACAGACAGAATGACCGGTGCTATGTTGCTGACTAATAAGGAAGTTGAACAGAATGACCATTACCTTGTAACAGACAGAATGACCGGTGCTATGTTGCTGACTAATAAGGAAGTTGAACAGAATGACCATTACCTTGTAACAGACAGAATGACCGGTGCTATGTTGCTGACTAATAAGGAAGTTGAACAGAATGACCATTACCTTGTTGCTGACAGATGGTATACTCAACTACTGGAAGCTTTCTGTCACTGGAAAGAAAAGAAACAAATTTTCACAAACAGTGGACTTATAAGTAAAATATAAGCATTTTAGCTGAATATATGTACACAAGGTGCATTCATCTACCTGCAAAGTGGAACAGTGGTTATGTTGTTTTGTTGTGTCGCTTCAAATGGAACACAATGGAGAAATCCACACAACATGTAACGTAATTCCGCACAATGCAAAAAAATCGAGAAATAAACAATCTAGATGGCCGACTTTCTGCAGATGCAACAATAGTTGCTATGTGCAGCCATATATCACTTAGTGGTCAAACAATGCACCACCTTGTTCTCAGCACTTTGTTTTGTCAACAGAGTAGACAATTTGAGTGAAATTTATCCGGAAAAAATAAAATCCTTCCAGAATCAGAAAACAAAAGAACAAATGAACAACGTCTGGATTTTCTTTTCTTCAAATTGTATGCATCCCACCGCCACCACTGTGTGTGTAACCAGTGATATCTTCACTGCAGATACATTTCAAAGTGTTATTTTTCTGTGAGAGAAAAAGGCAAGAATTGTGAGACAAGTACAATAGGGTATGTAATAGGACCTGCAGATGACAAGTCATTCTACCTGGTGGAGCGCACAGGGTGGCATGTATTGTCACGGTCACGCGTCACCGACAGTCCACAGTGATGGGTGGTACCCGTCAGAAGGAGGAGGAGGCGGAGAGATCAGAACCGCATTATTGTTGTCAAATTGCTTTTCATATTTCATTGTGGAGGAGGAAGATATGTGGTTCCTTTGATGTGTAAAACTGTGTATGCACATCATCTATCACAACACAAAGCCAGGGTGTGTTCTTAATGACACACCCTCTTTTAGTATCTCCTCCCTCATTTCCTTCTCCTTTCCCACACCTTCACCTACTTGTACTCAACTCTTTCATTACTAATATCACCATTTCATTGCCTTCTTTCTCTTCTTCCTTTTTCCTTCCTCCTTTCTATTTCCCTTCTCTTGTTCTCCAACTCTTCCTCTGTCCCATCTTTACTTCACCACATCTTAATCCATTTGTACTTTCCCTACTAAGATCTTCCCCTTTTTCCATCTTCCTTTCCCACTTTTTCTCTTTCCCCTTCTTCTATCCTCTACTAACGATCTCCTCTTCCTCCTCTCTTTTACTTTTCTCACTTCTCCTTATCATAATCCCCTATCCACCCCATCCTTCCATTACTTTCCTCCTTTCATTTACTCATTCTCATTCTTTTCTTCATTCTCTCATTCACATCCCTTTCTTCACTTCATTCTCTCAATTTACCTAACATGTTTCCCCATCTTATTAATGCAGCACTTTAATTTTCCTATTTTAATCTTGACTTCTTCACATCTTCCTTTTTTACTTTTTCATCCTCTCCATCTCTTCTTCTTCCTCCTATTTTCCTCTCTCCTTCCTATCCAGCCCTACTCCCACTTCAATCAAGCAAATTAACAAACGAGTTCAAATTAATTAATCTGGCCCAGGTACAAGTGTTTGTTTAGTTTGGTTTGTTTGTGTTTCACGCCTGAATAAGTCTCAACTGCTTAAAAAGAGATTTATTAGAAATAACTGTAGAATTGTAACATGTTTTCATTATCCCTGTTTAACACACCAACTGAACTCATTGCATTCGTTATATTACCAAGGTACGACCATTTTCTTTCTCACACGGTCATCGGTAGTCATGTGACCATCTCCAGTCATGTAAAACAAACACAATGTTAATATAAGTAGGTTTTAACGAGTGGATATTAAAAGTCTTCAAAACTTTTTTCCCCAATTTTGGCTTGATCTTATTTCCCCAATTAGATGTGCTAGACTTGTTTATTCGTGTTATGCATGTTATTCAAATATTTTTTAAATATATTTTAAATCCTATTCTCACCCTTAGTGAACTGCACATCTTGTTTGTACATAAGGAACTGCTTCATTACAAAAGGAAGGCACTCCAAAGATAACATCAACGGTTTAAGTGTCATATGAAATAAAGTAACAATGTTTCTATAGTTAGAAAAAGAACTATTAAAATAATCTTTTACACAATGACAGCTTGTATACTGTACTGAACGTGATCAAAATAATATCAGTATGTTTCAGATCATATAATAACAACGAGGTAGGTGACTCTTAGCAAAAAAACTAAACATAACTTAGTGCCTCTGCTACTACAGTACTAGTAACTACAATGTGCAATAAGATATTAGTTCCAGTTAACCCATTCCCCCCTAAATTCACTTTTGAAACTTACCAAATCATAAGCTGGGCAAGTCCAATTTAAATATGGAGGTGTGAATGAGCTAAATATTACTGTTACCTGTAACAACACACTTGTTACAACAATGTGTAAATAAATATTTTTTGTATTTAATTATCAATACAATGTGCAACTAAATAAAGTCGAAAATGTGGAAAGTTGAAATAGATAGATGAATAGATGGATGGATGATGGACAGATGGAACAAGAGGCCCAAAGGGTCTGTTTTGCTCACCTTGATATTTAAGCAGTCAAAGCAAAATATTCTCATTAGATATCATACTGTACTACAAATATTTCAATTGCAAACTTTGTCATCTTTTGATTATTCAGGAGTTGTTTGATGTTATTGACAAATTGACCCCTGTGACCTTGAAAATAGGTGAAGGTTATTTTCATTTGCAGACTGTCGGGTTCAATCAAAAGAAATAAACAACAAGAAGCCCAGAGGGCCTGTATCGCTCACCTGAATATGTTTAAAATAATTGGAATAAAGTAAAGAGATATCACTCCATTGTAGGTGCTGTAAGTACATATGAAATTGCAGAAAGATCCATCCAGTACTTGAGATATAGCGAGAACAAATTTCAAACAGAGCCCC